>NW_026614358.1:0-125691 GCF_020520425.1 Spinacia oleracea | reverse complement strand
GTTGCGTGCCTTCCATAGCTGCGCCCGAACCGAACAAGAACAAGTCTTTAGGACTCCAAGTGTCGTCCCTCCGTAGATAGTCCACAGCACTGAAGGAAATAATGCCCTTGGTCCAAGTATGCATTCTATGTTAAGTCTAATAAATGCGGTTCAGTATTAATTGACAAGTTAATAATTCAGTGAGATCAAGTGAGCTGAATGCCTAGCTAGAGGCCGCTTCAGTTCAAGTGGAATTAATGATATTAATCCACAGCTTACTCTTGACTGAACCCGTAGGGTCACACAAATAGTACGTAAACGGATCAAGTATCTAATGGCATTAGATACTCTATCTATGAATATTCGAACCGACGGATCTTGGTTTCAGTGGAGCTAAGATCGTCACAGGCAAGAAATGAATACTCCGGAAACGATGATATTGCCGAAACGAAATATGGATCGTATCGGAAATATAATATTATCCAAGTCGTAGATGTTGCCGGAAACGGAAACATGGTACGTATCGGAAAATATTATCGGAAATGGAAATATTGCCAGAATCGGAAATATTGCCGGAAACGGAAATATTGTCAGAATCGGAAATATTACCGGAATCGGAAAATAATTCCGGAAACGGAAATATTAAATATTTGTTCGAAACAGAAATTAATTCCGGAATCGGAAATATTAAATATTGTTCGTATCGGAAATGAATTCCGGAATCGGAAAATTTAATCGGAAGCGCATCGTACGAATAAGCATCGGACGAGGCCTGCCGGACGAGGCCCAGCACGAAGCCAGGCCATCGCCCAACAAGCCAAGCGCGCCGCACAAACAGCAAGGCCAGGCCCAGCAGGTTGCGCGCAGCGCGCAGCGCGCACAGCGCGCACAGCACGCGCAGCGCACAGCGCGCACAGCGCGCGCAGCGCGCGCGGGCGCTGAGTGGCTGCTGCTCGCGCGCACGCATGAGGCCCATCGTGGCTGTCGTGCGTGTGTGTGCAAGTGTTTGTGTTCGTGCACGTTTCCTAAAACATGCAGAGTTCGGTTAATGATTAAATTCCTAATTCTATTTGATAATTAATTAAATTAGAGTTCTTGTAGGATTCTAGGTTTGATTAATTGTATCTGAATAGGATTTCGATTCCCTTTCCATACCGCTATAAATATGAGGCTAGGGCTCACAATTTATAACACAAGTTTCAAAGTATTCAAAGTGAGTTTTGAGAGAAAAATTCAGTCACACATTTGCCTATAAAGTGCCGAAAATAATAGTACCTTAAGGGCGATTCTAGTTGGTCAATCTTAAGGCGGATCCGGACGTGCTGTGGACTATCTACGGAGGGACGACACTTGGAGTCCTAAAGACTTGTTCTTGTTCGGTTCGGGCGCAGCTAGGGAAGGCACGCAACAAAGAGTATGCATCTATTCTATGCTAAATGATTATGTGTAAATAATATGTTTTCCTGGGTTTATGGTTTTTCCGCATGATTTATGAATTGTCATATGTATCATAACCTAACAGTGGTATCACGAGCCCCTTATTATTTTCATAATCTAAATTGCATGAACATGGTTAAATATTACAAATTTGCAAGAATTAAAAGGGGTGATTAATTTTCGTAATTGTTAATTAATTGCAAATTGCGTTTATTTAATTATACGTACGCAGTTTTTCGGCAGTTTCTTCGTTACTCATCCGAATTGAGTGATTTATGTGTCAATTCCGCATGTAAAAGGCATTCTAAAAATTTTGACAAAAATAGTATTTTTCTGCCGAACCCAGAATTCTCAAATTCGAAGCCTAACTATGACTTTTCGAAGGTTTTAGTTTTTCGAATGCAAAATTTCGTAAATTTAAGATGTTAAATTAAATATTTGCGATTCTTGTTGATAAATCTTGAATTTTTGATTGACCTACTGCATATGTTTAACAATTTTGAATGCCTAGTCTTGTTAATTATGCAATCTAATTATTAATTATGATTAATTTGTTGAAAATTAGAATAATTTAGAATTAATTTGATTTTCATATTAATTGTAATTTAATTAGAAACCTATGATTAAAAACCACCATAAAAATTGTAAATTTACGATAAATTTTAAATTTTATGACCTAGACTTGAATCCATATCAATCGGAAATCAATTGGATAATAAATTTTCGATTTTTTCGCCCTAAAATTATGAAATTAATATTATTTATTAATTTGTCATTAATTTTAAATATAAATTTTAAATTTTATGCGATTCGTTCATAAAACTTGCACGCACGAAGCAATGGACGCTTCGTGTTACCCTTAAGGGGTGTTGTATAATGCGGGCATGCGACGACGAGCAAGGGAGCTCGTCGCCCGTGCGGCACGAATGCAATGAGCAGGGCGTAGTGCACGAGCACAAGGCAGCAGCCCTGCCTTGTGTCGTGTGCCACGAGCAATGAACGAATGGGCATGGGCGAAGAGCGAGCCAAGGCAGTCGCGTGTGGGCAGCAAGCGAGCTGCGCCACAACGCGCGCTGCCTCGCACAAGAGCGCGCAGCCTCGCGCGCTGCGCCCAGCATTACTCGCGCGCACAGCGAGCGATGTCGCCCGCCCAGCGAGCGATGTCGCGCCCCAGCGAGCGATGGCTCGCGCGCACAGCGAGCGATGTCGCGCGCCCAGCGAGCGATGGCTCGCGCGCCCAGCGAGCGATGTCGCGCGCCCACGAGCGATGTCGCGCGCAGCGCAGCGAGCACCAATGCGTGCGGAGGCTTGCGATAGGGAAGCAGCAGCTATGCGACGAGCGCATGGGCTGCGCGCACATGGCCAGCAATGGCTGTGTGCGTACGGCCCATGGGCGTGCAACGCGTAGGGTGTTTGCGTTACGATTAGATCGTTTTGAATGTTTAATTTGAAAATTTCAGTTCACGTAATTTTAATTAATTTTAAAATTAATAATTTGAATTATTTTCTTGGATTTTAATTTTGAATATTATAATTATAATAAATGTTATTTATTCTAATTATTTTACTAAAATTAAAATCATGAATTAATTTAAATACGACTGAAATTAAATTAAATTTTTGGATTCAATTATAAATTGATATGAGCTTTAAATTTTAATTAAATTTGTATGTTTCCGGTTAGACTAGAAATACATTTTTATGTTTAAAATTGGTAAAGCATATGAATTTATTGGTTTAAGTGGGAGCGCTTTTTAGTCATAAACTCTTGATTAGGTCTACAAATCCTTAAGGTTAAAACAACTTGATTAGAATTAATAAGGACTGAATAATTGGTAGATTATTGGTGCCCTTGATTAATTGCTGCAAATGTTTACGTGATGCATAATGTGTTTTACTAACCAGCTATGTGGGCCATTCATGATAATGAATGGGTGAATGGTATATATTGTATATGTACTGTTTTGCAGGTTATGAAGTGACTAGTATGGCCCAAATAGGATAGAAAATATGGTCTGCGTACCATTAATTTGAATGTAATTGGTCTAAAGTACCAAAGTTATTTTTCAATTCAAATATGGTCTGCGAACCATCAAATAGTTGTAATTAGTTATAGCTTATCCTATTTGAAGAAAATGGTGCCTCCCACGGAGATTTTCAAGACGGACTTTGAAGTCAAAGCTTCAAGATGAAGTCGGGCCATACTAGATCACAAATATCTTATGCATGTTTTAAGTTATTTATTGTTTTAAATATGTCTTAAAATGCATGAGATCAAAAGCTTGATTATGTTGCATGATTAAGGATTTTAGTTCACTTAAAATCTAACCAACATAGTAAGAGCCTTAAGTTCCAAACTTAAAAATTGAGTTAAAAGGTGCCATGCCAAAATATACACTTGCTTGGATATCCTTTACATCAATCTAGTAATAGTTTTCGCTCAGCGAGGTGTTACTTATTGGTCCTAAAGGGGCAAGGTACACAAATAATTGTGAGTACATGTTAGTTTTGGTGAAACTCAACGATATAAGTAAGGAGTCCTTTTATGTCGTGGCAAATTCGATAGGTTTACCTAATAAGTTCTTAGACGTACCTATCAACCAAGAATAGTTTCTAGACTATTAGCAAAAGGCTTTTGCTTACCTAAGATGTTCTAGGATTAAGTCGACAAACTGTGCTTAGTTCTTCAATGATTTTAGGATCTTGGAATCATTTTATTCACACCTGCCGGAACACATAATTTGAATAAAATGCTTAATAAACATTGAATTATGCATGTATGCTAGAATTTAAGTTTATTAAGAGAAACTGTGAATGGTTATTTATTTGTTTATTCTTTTCAATTGTAGTTTTTTAATATGGCAAACAACAATCAAAACATCATCATGGGTTCTGAGCTTATGGTCAAGCTGAACCTGACAAATTTTCTTGAATGGGAAGCTAAGCTAGTTGAAATAGTCAAACTCAATGGACTTGAGTATGTACTGTCACATCCCATGCCAAGCTACTATGCCAGAGACATGACCCCTGAGAGGTTTTACGCCTGGGATGCGGATCTCAAAAAGGTTATGAGTCTCATGCTGAACAATATCCCTGATGATTGGGCTAGAAGGTTTGTAGCCTATGAACCTTTTACGCTCATCAAGAATCTGAGGGATATCTGTCGTGGAAGTACGGAGGACAGGGACCTGAACGTCCATGAGTTGATTGAATCAATGTCTGGTCTAAAGGTTAGTTCTCCCAACAGGTGTTATAGGATGGAGGTCCAAGAAACACATGTTCAGCTCCTTCGCACTAAACAAAGGGTAGGCGTCCCACTGAGGTTCCATGTGGATCTTATGTGTTCATATTTTGATCGCCTAAGTCTACTAGGAACACCAATAAGCGAAAGGATGGCAGTCTCTGTCTTGCTCAATTCACTACACAGTGGGTTTGGTCGCTTCAAGAAACTATACCTAAGTGAACCAAGAGAAGAAACAGTTGCAGAATTTATTCACCTTGTCAGAAAGGCTGAAATAGTACTGGACTGTGAAGCCAAAGATTTACTCAAGGCTAGAAAGAGACCATTCAAGAAAGGTGGAAAGTCCAAGGGCAATGCTAAATCAAAGCAGGACAAGTCCACATCAAGCTGTCTTTATTGTGATGGAATAGGCCATTACAAAAGAGAATGTCCAAAGCTAAAGGAAGATCAGAAGAACGGAACAGTCGTTCCATCTTCAGGTATTTTCGTTATAGACTGTATACTTGCTAATTCAACTTCTTGGGTATTAGATACAGGTTGTGGCTCACACTTATGTTCCAATCCACAGGGACTAAGAAGAAGTAGAAAGTTAAGCAAGGGTGAAGTCGACCTACGAGTGGGAAATGGAGCACGGATTGCTGCATTAGCTGTAGGAACTTACTATTTGTCGTTGCCCTCCGGGCTAGTTTTGGAACTGGAAGAATGTTTCCATGTTCCAAGTCTTACTAAAAACATCATTTCAGTTTCTTGCTTAGATGCTAAGGGATTTTCCTTTATAATAAAAGACAATAGTTGTTCGTTTTATTTTAAAGAGATGTTTTATGGATCTGCTAGATTAGTCAATGGACTTTATTTATTAGATCACGACAAACAAGTATATAACATAAATACCAAAAAGGCCAAAAAGGATGATTCAGATCTCACCTATCTGTGGCATTGTCGATTAGGCCATATAAACTTGAAACGCTTAGAAAGACTTCAAAGGGAAGGAATTCTAGAACCATTTGACTTAGAGGATTATGGTAAATGCGAATCATGTTTACTTGGCAAAATGACAAAGCAACCTTTCTCTAAAGTTGGAGAAAGAGCAAATGAACTATTGGGTTTAATCCATACAGATGTATGTGGACCAATGAGTACAAATGCTAGAGGTGGTTTCAGCTACTTTATCACTTTCACTGATGACTTCAGTAGGTATGGTTATGTCTACCTAATGAAGCATAAGTCTGAATCCTTTGACAAATTCAAGGAATTTCAGAGTGAAGTAGAGAATCAATTAGGCAAGAAGATTAAGGCACTGCGGTCTGATAGAGGCGGTGAATATCTGAGCTATGAATTTGATGACCATCTGAAAGAATGTGGAATTCTATCAGAATTGACTCCTCCTGGAACACCACAATGGAACGGTGTGTCAGAACGGAGGAACAGAACCTTGCTAGACATGGTCAGGTCAATGATGGGTCAGGCCGAACTTCCATTAGAATTTTGGGGACATGCACTAAATACAGCTGCACTCACTATAAATAGAGCTCCGTCTAAAGCTGTCGAAAAGACTCCATACGAATTATGGTTTGGAAAGCCTCCAAATGTGTCTTTTCTTAAGATTTGGGGATGTGAAGTATACGTCAAACGATTAATTTCAGACAAACTTCATCCAAAATCTGACAAATGTATCCTTGTGGGCTATCCAAAGGAAACAAAGGGGTATTACTTCTACAATACATCTGAGAACAAAGTGTTTGTTGCTCGAGATGGTGTCTTTTTGGAGAAGGATCACATTTCCAAAATGACAAGTGGGAGAAAAGTAGACCTCGAAGAAATTCGAGTCGAACAACAAACTCTAGAGAATGCTCAAGATGACATTCAGGATGAAACTCAGAGATCTTTAGAAGAATCTGGTGAGAATCATGGTCAATCTAGAAATGTTACCCCGCGTAGATCGCAAAGATATAGATCTCAACCGGAAAGGTACTTAGGTATTTTGACGAACGAGAGCTATGACGTTCTATTACTTGAAAGTGATGAACCTGCGACTTACAAGCAAGCTATGACGAGCCCTAGCTCCAAGCAATGGCAAGAAGCCATGCAATCTGAATTAGACTCCATGTCTGAAAACCAAGTATGGGATTTGGTCGATTTGCCAGATGGCTACCAAGCCATTGGAAGCAAATGGGTTTTCAAACTGAAAAAGGACAAGGATGGGAAACTTGAAGTTTTCAAAGCTAGATTGGTTGCAAAAGGTTACAGGCAAGTCCACGGTGTTGATTACGATGAAACCTTTTCACCAGTTGCAATGCTAAAGTCTATTCGAATAATGTTAGCAATCGCTGCATATTACGATTACGAAATATGGCAGATGGATGTCAAAACTGCTTTCTTAAACGGCGTTTTAACAGAAACTGTGTTTATGACACAACCTGAAGGTTTTGAGGATCCAAAGAATGCTAAAAAGGTATGCAAGCTAAAGAAATCAATCTACGGATTGAAGCAGGCATCCAGGAGCTGGAATATACGTTTTGATGAAGCAGTCAGTGACTTTGGTTTCATCAAGAACGCGGACGAATCTTGTGTATACAAGAAGGTCAGTGGGAGCAAAATTGCTTTCCTAGTATTATATGTCGACGACATATTGCTTATCGGAAATGACATTCCTATGTTGAACTCTGTCAAGATTTGGCTTGGGAAATGTTTTTCGATGAAGGATCTAGGAGAAGCACAGTACATATTGGGCATCAAGATTTACAGAGATAGATCTAAAAAGATGATTGGACTTAGTCAAAGCACTTATATCAATAAGGTGCTTGATAGGTTCAAGATGGCGGACTCCAAGCGAGGCTACCTACCCATGTCTCATGGAATGACTCTAAGCAAGACTCAGTGCCCAAAAACACTTGATGAGCGTAGACGAATGAATGGGATTCCATATGCATCATTGATTGGTTCAATAATGTATGCTATGATATGTACACGCCCGGATGTTGCGTACGCACTCAGTGCTACGAGCAGATACCAGTCAGACCCAGGAGAGGCGCATTGGACTGCTGCCAAGAATATTCTGAAGTACCTGAAAAGGCACAAAGATGACTTCCTGGTCTATGGTGGAGATGATGAATTAATTGTTAAAGGCTATACGGACGCAAGTTTCCAAACCGACAAAGATGATTTCAGATCACAGTCTGGGTTTGTCTTCTGCCTCAACGGAGGAGCAGTAAGCTGGAAAAGTGCTAAGCAAAGCACCATTGCGGATTCTACAACTGAAGCGGAGTACATTGCTGCACATGAAGCAGCAAAGGAAGCTATATGGCTAAGGAAGTTCATAGGAGAACTTGGTGTAGTCCCCTCCATTAAAGGACCAATAGCCCTGTATTGTGATAATAACGGAGCTATTGCACAGGCAAAAGAGCCTAGACACCACCAGAGAGTCAAGCATGTACTTCGTAGATTTCACCTTCTACGAGAGTTCGTTGAAAGAAAAGAAGTCGAGATAAGCAAAATTGGAACTGATGACAACATATCAGATCCATTAACTAAACCTCTACCGCAAGCGAAGCACAACTCGCACACTGCAGCTATGGGAATCAAGCATATTGGAGAATGGCTTTGATGTCTCTGTTTAATGTTTTAAAGTTTTAGAGTTTAAATCTTTGTAAAACATTATTGGTTAATCATTCACAATAAATGAAAGGAATTCATTTTTCCATTTAATTTGTGGTTTATTAAATGATGAGTCCCTTCAATTTGACGATATATTCAAGATAGACTGTCAGGACCAGTCCTGTGACTAAGAAATGTCTATCAAGTGAACTTGAATGTCAAAGGTTGAAAATGGTCCCTAATCGGAGTTTTCTATAAAATTGGACGCATAGAAAACGTTAGACGATTAGAATGCAAGATGACTAGTAGTTCTGTTTCTTGAACTATGTGGACATGGCAATGTCATAATCATTTGCATAGATACTTACTTTGGGAAGACTAGTATCGGACGAGACCTATGAAACTTTACTGTAAGAGATGAAAGTCTGTCATAAGTAAATTTCATTAAATTATTAGACACTAAATCCTCAATACCTGAGTGATTTGAAGATTACTTGTTTGAGAACTGGTTGCTTTGACGTTGACCAACCGTCGCACCGTAAAAGGAGGCTATAAAGGCAACGCTCAGGTAATCACCTATCAAACGAAGTCTAATCTCAAGATCGCAAGATTGGGATTGTCCTCCCATAAATCGGGATGAGATGCTTAAAAGTTGTACAAGGCCACTCGGAGAGCTAGAAACTGTGAAATGCATGGCCGTGCTCGGATGAATCATAGGCTATGATTATCTGTTTATTTGATCAGTTGAACTCTGAAACCGAGGAACACCTCTGGACATAATAAGGATGACAACTCTTACCTTATGTTCAAGAGCAAGCATCGAGCGACAAAGGAATTAGGAAATGCACACTTGTCCCTAAGGACAAGTGGGAGACTGAAGGAAATAATGCCCTTGGTCCAAGTATGCATTCTATGTTAAGTCTAATAAATGCGGTTCAGTATTAATTGACAAGTTAATAATTCAGTGAGATCAAGTGAGCTGAATGCCTAGCTAGAGGCCGCTTCAGTTCAAGTGGAATTAATGATATTAATCCACAGCTTACTCTTGACTGAACCCGTAGGGTCACACAAATAGTACGTAAACGGATCAAGTATCTAATGGCATTAGATACTCTATCTATGAATATTCGGAACCGACGGATCTTGGTTTCAGTGGGAGCTAAGATCGTCACAGGCAAGAAATGAATACTCCGGAAACGATGATATTGCCGGAAACGGAAATATGGATCGTATCGGAAATATAAATATTATCCAAGTCGTAGATGTTGCCGGAAACGGAAACATGGTACGTATCGGAAAATATTATCGGAAATGGAAATATTGCCAGAATCGGAAATATTGCCGGAAACGGAAATATTGTCAGAATCGGAAATATTACCGGAATCGGAAAATAATTCCGGAAACGGAAATATTAAATATTTGTTCGAAACAGAAATTAATTCCGGAATCGGAAATATTAAATATTGTTCGTATCGGAAATGAATTCCGGAATCGGAAAATTTAATCGGAAGCGCATCGTACGAATAAGCATCGGACGAGGCCTGCCGGACGAGGCCCAGCACGAAGCCAGGCCATCGCCCAGCAAGCCAAGCGCGCCGCACAAACAGCAAGGCCAGGCCCAGCAGGCTGCGCGCAGCGCGCAGCGCGCACAGCGCGCACAGCACGCGCAGCGCACAGTGCGCACAGCGCGCGCAGCGCACAGCGCCCACAGCGCGCGCAGCGCACAGCGCGCACAGCGCGCGCAGCGCGCAGCGCGCGCGGGCGCTGAGTGGGCTGCTGCTCGCGCGCACGCATGAGGCCCATCGTGGCTGTCGTGCGTGTGTGTGCAAGTGTTTGTGTTCGTGCACGTTTCCTAAAACATGCAGAGTTCGGTTAATGATTAAATTCCTAATTCTATTTGATAAATTAATTAAATTAGAGTTCTTGTAGGATTCTAGGTTTGATTAATTTGTATCTGAATAGGATTTCGATTCCCTTTCCATACCGCTATAAATATGAGGCTAGGGCTCACAATTTATAACACAAGTTTCAAAGTATTCAAAGTGAGTTTTTGAGAGAAAAATTCAGTAACACATTTGCCTATAAAGTGCCGAAAATAATAGTACCTTAAGGGCGATTCTAGTTGGTCAATCTTAAGGCGGATCCGGACGTGCTGTGGACTATCTACGGAGGGACGACACTTGGAGTCCTAAAGACTTGTTCTTTTTCGGTTCGGGCGCAGCTAGGGAAGGCACGCAACAAAGAGTATGCATCTATTCTATGCTAAATGATTATGTGTAAATAATATGTTTTCCTGGGTTTATGGTTTTTCCGCATGATTTATGAATTGTCATATGTATCATAACCTAACAAGCACGTCCGGATCCGCCTTAAGATTGACCAACTAGAATCGCCCTTAAGGTACTAAAGATTTTTGGCACTCTTAGGTAAGAAATGTGTCTGAATTTTCTCTCAAAAACTCACTTTGAATACTTGAATAATCTCTTAAAATATGTGACCCTAGGCACGTATTTATAGAGTTATGGAAAGGGTTTTGGAATCCTATTAGGATACTAATTTATTTAATTATAACCCTACTAGGACTCTAATTAAATAATCATTATCTAATAGTTTTAGGATTTAATCACACTTCGAATCCTGATTGCTTCAGGATTCCCGCACAAGCAATGCACGAGCACCGTACACCCGCGCAAGCCTTGCGGCCCACGCTAGGCGCACAGCGCTCGGCCCATTGCTGCGCTCCGCGCGCGCGCGCGCCCAAGGCCTTGGCTGGGGCTGGCCTTGCGCTGGGCCTGGTCGAGGCTTGGCGTGCGCTGGTGTGCGTTGGCTCGCTGGGCGACGGCCTGGCTTCGTGCTGGGCCTTCGTCTAGCGGGCCTCGTCCGATGCTAATTCGTACGATACGCTTCCGATTAAATTCCCGATTCCGGAATTCATTTCCGATACGAACAATATTTAATATTTCCGATTCCGGAATTATTTTCCGATTCCGATAATATTTCCGATTCTGACAATATTTCCGTTTCCGGCAATATTTCCGATTCTGGCAATATTTCCATTTCCGATAATATTTTCCGATACGTACCATGTTTCCGTTTCCGGCAACATCTACGACTTGGATAATATTTATATTTCCGATACGATCCATATTTCCGTTTCCGGCAATATCATCGTTTCCGGAGTATTCATTTCTTGCCTGTGACGATCTCAACTCCCACTGAAACCAAGATCCGTCGATTCCGAATATCCATAGATGGAGTATCTAATGCCATTAAATACTTGATCCGTTTACGTACTATTTGTGTGACCCTACGGGTTCAGTCAAGAGTAAGCTGTGGATTAATATCATTAATTCCACTTGAACTGAAGCGACCTCTAGCTAGGCATTTAGCTCACTTGATCTCACTGAATTATTAACTTGTTAATTAATACTGAACCGCATTTATTAGACTTAACATAGAATGCATACTTGGACCAAGGGCATTATTTCCTTCAGTCTCCCACTTGTCCTTAGGGACAAGTGTGCATTTCCTAATTCCTTTGTCGCTCGATGCTTGCTCTTGAACATAAGGTAAGAGTTGTCATCCTTATTATGTCCAGAGGTGTTTCTCGGTTTCAGAGTTCAACTGATCAAATAAACAAATAATCATAGCCTATGATTCATCCGAGCACGGCCATGCATTTCACAGTTTCTAGCTCTCCGAGTGGCCTTGTACAACTTTTAAGCATCTCATCCCGATTTATGGGAGGACAATCCCAATCTTGCGATCTTGAGATTAGACTTCGTTTGATAGGTGATTACCTGAGCGTTGCCTTTATAGCCTCCTTTTACGGTGCGACGGTTGGTCAACGTCAAAGCAACCAGTTCTCAAACAAGTAATCTCAAATCACTCATGTATTGAGGATTTAGTGTCTAATAATTTTAATGAAATTTACTTATGACAGATTTTCATCTCTTATAGTAAAGTTTCATAGGTCTTGTCCGATACTAGTCTTCCCAAAGTAAGTATCTATGCAAATGATTATGACATTGCCATGTCCACATAGTTCAAGAAACAGAACTACTGGTCATCTTGCATTCTAATCGTCTAACGTTTTCTATGCGTCCAATTTTATAGAAAACTCCGACTAGGGACCATTTTCAACCTTTGACATTCAAGTTCACTTGATAGACATTTCTTAGTCACAGGACTGGTCCTGACAGTCTCTCTTGAATATATCGTCAAATTGAAGGGACTCATCATTTAATAAACCACAAATTAAATGGAAAAATGAATTCTTTTCATTTATTGTGAATGATTAACCAATAATGTTTTACAAAGATTTAAACTCTAAAACTTTAAAACATTAAACAGAGACATCAAAGCCATTCTCCAATATGCTTGATTCCCATAGCTGCAGTGTGAAAGTTGTGCTTCGCCTGCGGCAGAGGTTTAGTCAATGGATCTGATATGTTGTCATCAGTTCCAATTTTGCTTATCTCAACTTCTTTTCTTTCAACGAACTCTCGTAGAAGGTGAAATCTACGAAGTACATGCTTGACTCTCTGGTGGTGTCTAGGCTCCTTTGCCTGTGCAATAGCTCCGTTATTGTCACAATACAGGGTATTGGTCCTTTAATGGAGAGGACTACACCAAGTTCACCTATGAACTTCCTTAGCCATATAGCTTCCTTTGCTGCTTCATGTGCAACAATGTATTCCGCTTCAGTTGTAGAATCCGCAATGGTGCTTTGCTTAGCACTTTTCCAGCTTACTGCTCCTCCGTTGAGGCAGAAGACAAACCCAGACTGTGATCTGAAATCATCTTTGTCGGTTTGGAAACTTGCGTCCGTATAGCCTTTAACAATTAATTCATCATCTCCACCATAGACCAGGAAGTCATCTTTGTGCCTTTTCAGGTACTTCAGAATGTTCTTGGCAGTAGTCCAATGCGCCTCTCCTGGGTCTGACTGGTATCTGCTCGTAGAACTGAGTGCGTACGCAACATCCGGGCGTGTACATATCATAGCATACATTATTGAACCAATCAATGATGCATATGGAATCCCATTCATTCGTCTACGCTCATCAAGTGTTTTTGGGCACTGAGTCTTGCTTTAAGTCATTCCATGAGACATGGGTAGGTAGCCTCGCTTGGAGTCCGCCATCTTGAACCTATCAAGCACCTTATTCATATAAGTGCTTTGACTAAGTCCAATCATCCTTTTAGATCTATCTCTGTAAATCTTGATGCCCAATATGTACTGTGCTTCTCCTAGATCCTTCATCGAAATACATTTCCCAAGCCAAATCTTGACAGAGTTCAACATAGGAATGTCATTTCCGATAAGTAATATGTCGTCGACATATAATACTAGGAAAGCAATTTTGCTCCCACTGACCTTCTTGTATACACAAGATTCGTCTGCGTTCTTGATGAAACCAAAGTCACTGACTGCTTCATCAAAACGTATATTCCAGCTCCTGGATGCCTGCTTCAATCCGTAGATTGACTTCTTTAGCTTGCATACCTTTTTAGCATTCTTTGGATCCTCAAAACCTTCAGGCTGTGTCATAAACACAGTTTCTGTTAAAACGCCGTTTAAGAAAGCAGTTTTGACATCCATCTGCCATATTTCGTAATCGTAATATGCAGCGATTGCTAACATTATCCGAATAGACTTTAGCATTGCAACTGGTGAAAAGGTTTCATCATAATCCACACCGTGGACTTGCCTGTAACCTTTTGCAACCAATCTAGCTTTAAAAACTTCAAGTTTCCCATCCTTGTCCTTTTTCAGTTTGAAAACCCATTTGCTTCCAATGGCTTGGTAGCCATCTGGCAAATCGACCAAATCCCATACTTGGTTTTCAGACATGGAGTCTAATTCAGATTGCATGGCTTCTTGCCATTGCTTGGAGCTAGGGCTCGTCATAGCTTGTTTGTAAGTCGCAGGTTCATCACTTTCAAGTAATAGAACGTCATAGCTCTTGTTCGTCAGAATACCTAAGTACCTTTCCGGTTGAGATCTATATCTTTGCGATCTACGCGGGGTAACATTTCTAGTTTGACCATGATTCTCACCAGATTTTTCTAAAGATCTCTGAGTTTCATCCTGAATGTCATCTTGAGCATTCTCTAGAGTTTGTTGTTCGACTCGAATTTCTTCGAGGTCTACTTTTCTCCCACTTGTCATTTTGGAAATGTGATCTTTCTCCAAAAAGACACCATCTCGAGCAACAAACACCTTGTTCTCAGACGTATTGTAGAAGTAATACCCCTTTGTTTCCTTTGGATAGCCCACAAGGATACATTTGTCAGATTTTGGATGAAGTTTGTCTGAAATTAATCGTTTGACGTATACTTCACATCCCCAAATCTTAAGAAAAGACACATTTGGAGGCTTTCCAAACCATAATTCGTATGGAGTCTTTTCGACAGCTTTAGACGGAGCTCTATTTATAGTGAGTGCAGCTGTATTTAGTGCATGTCCCCAAAATTCTAATGGAAGTTCGGCCTGACCCATCATTGACCTGACCATGTCTAGCAAGGTTCTGTTCCTCCGTTCTGACACACCGTTCCATTGTGGTGTTCCAGGAGGAGTCAATTCTGATAGAATTCCACATTCTTTCAGATGGTCATCAAATTCATAGCTCAGATATTCACCGCCTCTATCAGACCGCAGTGCCTTAATCTTCTTGCCTAATTGATTCTCTACTTCACTCTGAAATTCCTTGAATTTGTCAAAGGATTCAGACTTATGCTTCATTAGGTAGACAAAACCATACTTACTGAAGTCATCAGTAAAAGTGATAAAGTAGCTGAAACCACCTCTAGCATTTGTACTCATTGGTCCACATACATCTGTATG
This sequence comes from Spinacia oleracea, assembly GCF_020520425.1. NCBI lineage: Eukaryota > Viridiplantae > Streptophyta > Magnoliopsida > Caryophyllales > Amaranthaceae > Spinacia > Spinacia oleracea. The sequence goes on along the minus strand of NW_026614358.1, from coordinate 110,590 downwards.
GATTAAACCCAATAGTTCATTTGCTCTTTCTCCAACTTTAGAGAAAGGTTGCTTTGTCATTTTGCCAAGTAAACATGATTCGCATTTACCATAATCCTCTAAGTCAAATGGTTCTAGAATTCCTTCCTTTTGAAGTCTTTCTAAGCGTTTCAAGTTTATATGGCCTAATCGACAATGCCACAGATAGGTGAGATCTGAATCATCCTTTTTGGCCTTTTTGGTATTTATGTTATATACTTGTTTGTCGTGATCTAATAAATAAAGTCCATTGACTAATCTAGCAGATCCATAAAACATCTCTTTAAAATAAAACGAACAACTATTGTCTTTTATTAAAAAGGAAAATCCCTTAGCATCTAAGCAAGAAACTGAAATGATGTTTTTAGTAAGACTTGGAACATGGAAACATTCTTCCAGTTCCAAAACTAGCCCGGAGGGCAACGACAAATAGTAAGTTCCTACAGCTAATGCAGCAATCCGTGCTCCATTTCCCACTCGTAGGTCGACTTCACCCTTGCTTAACTTTCTACTTCTTCTTAGTCCCTGTGGATTGGAACATAAGTGTGAGCCACAACCTGTATCTAATACCCAAGAAGTTGAATTAGCAAGTATACAATCTATAACGAAAATACCTGAAGATGGAACGACTGTTCCGTTCTTCTGATCTTCCTCTAGCTTCAAGCAATCTCTCTTCCAATGCCCCTTCTTCTTGCAGTAGAAGCATTCGGATTCAGAAGTGGGTTGACTGACCTTCCTCTTTAGAGATTTGGCGCCAGTTTGCTTAGTTGGGCTGGCCTTGTTGCCACCTTTCTTAGCATTCCTCTTCTTTCCAGATTTCTTGAACTTGCCCCCACGCACCATAAGCACATCCTGCTTATCACTTTTGAGCGTCTTTTCAGCGGTTTTCAGCATACCGTGAAGCTCAGTGAGCGTTTTGTCCAGACTACTCATACTGTAGTTCAGTTTGAACTGATCATACCCGCTATGAAGAGAATGGAGGATGGTGTCTATAGCCATTTCCTGAGAAAATTGCTGATCCAGCCGACTCATATTCTCAATGAGTCCAATCATTTTGAGAACATGTGGACTTACGGGCTCGCCTTTCTTATGATTGGTCTCAAGAATTTGCCTATGAGTCTCGAATCTTTCGACTCGAGCCAGATCTTGGAACATATTCTTCAACTCACTGATGATTGTGAAAGCATCTGAGTTGATGAACGTTTTCTGCAGATCCGCACTCATGGTGGCGAGCATTAGACATTTCACATCCTTGTTGGCATCAATCCAACGATTGAGGGCTGCCTGAGTGACCCCGTCGCCTGCGGCTTCGGGCATCGCCTCATCTAGGACATACTCCTTTTCTTCCTGCATAAGAACTATTTGCAAGTTCCTTTGCTAGTCAAGGAAGTTTTTCCCGTTCAACTTCTCCTTTTCGAGAATTGATCGAATGTTGAATGAATCGTTGTTTGCCATATTAAAAACTACAATTGAAAAGAATAAACAAATAAATAACCATTCACAGTTTCTCTTAATAAACTTAAATCCTAGCATACATGCATAATTCAATGTTTATTAAGCATTTTATTCAAGTTATTTGTTCCGGCAGGTGTGAATAAAATGATTCCAAGATCCTAAAATCATTGAAGAACTAAGCACAGTTTGTCGACTTAATCCTAGAACATCTTAGGTAAGCAAAAAGCCTTTTGCTAATAGTCTAGAAACTATTCTTGGTTGATAGGTACGTCTAAGAACTTATTAGGTAAACCTCTCGATTTTTCCACGACATAAAAGGACTCCTTACTTATATCGTTGAGTTTCACCAAAACTAACATGTACTCACAATTATTTGTGTACCTTGCCCCTTTAGGACCAATAAGTAACACCTCGCTGAGCGAAAACTATTACTAGATTGATGTAAAGGATATCCAAGCAAGTGTATATTTTGGCATGGCACCTTTTAACTCAATTTTTAAGTTTGGAACTTAAGGCTCTTACTATGTTGGTTAGATTTTAAGTGAACTAAAATCCTTAATCATGCAACATAATCAAGCCATAATCTTATGCATAATTAAGACATATTTAAAGCAATAAATAACTTAAAGCATGCATAAGATAAAGGTGATCTAGTATGGCCCGACTTCATCTTGAAGCTTTGACTTCAAAGTCCGTCTTGAAAATCTCCGTGGGAGGCACCATTTTCTTCAAATAGGATAAGCTATAATTAAAACTAATTACAACTATTTGATGGTACGCAGACCATATTTGAATTGAAAAACAACTTTGGTACTTTAGACCAATTACATTCAAATTAATGGTACGCAGACCATATTTTCTATCCTATTTGGGCCATACTAGTCACTTCATAACCTGCAAAACAGTACATATACAATATATACCATTCACCCATTCATTATCATGAATGGCCCACATAGCTGGTTAGTAAAACACATTATGCATCACGTAAACATTTGCAGCAATTAATCAAGGGCACCAATAATCTACCAATTATTCAGTCCTTATTAATTATAATCAAGTTGTTTTAACCTTAAGGATTCGTAGACCTAATCAAAAGTTTATGACTAAAAATCGCTCCCACTTAAACTAATAAATTTATATGCTTTACTAATTTTAAACATAAAAATGTATTTCTAGTCTAACCGGAAACATACAAATTTAATTAAAATTTAAAGCTCATATGAATTTATAATTGAATCCAAAAAGTTTAATTTAATTTCAGTCGTATTTAAATTAATTCATGATTTTAATTTTAGTAAAATAATTAGAATAAATAAAATTTATTATAATTACAATATTCAAAATTAAAATCCAAGAAAATAATTTAAATTATTAATTTTAAAATTAATTAAAATTACGTAAACTGAAAATTTTCAAATTAAACATTCAAAACGATCTAATCGCAACGCAAACACCCTACGCATCGCACGCCCATGGGCCACACGCACACAGCCATCGCTGGCCATGTGCGCGCAGCCCATGCGCTCGTCGCATAGCTGCTGCATCTTCCATCGCAACCCATCGCACAAGTGGTGCTCGCTGCGCGCGCGCCAGCGCTCGATGCACGCGAGCCATCGCTCGCTGTGCGCGCTCGCTGCGCGCGCTCCAGCGCTCGATGCACGCGAGCCATCGCTCGCTGTGCGCGAGCCATCGCTCGCTGTGCGCGAGCAATTGCTCGCTGCGCGCGATCGACACTGGGCGCAGCGCTCGTGGCACGCGAGTTTGCGCTCGCTGCGCGCGAGGCAGTGCGCGTTCTAGCGCAGCTCGCTTGCTGCCCACACGCGACTGCCGTGCCTTGCCTTCGCCCATGCCCATTCGTCCATAGCTTGTGGCCCACGACACAAGGCAGGGCTACTGCCTTGTGCTCGTGCACCATGCCCCTGCTCATTGCATTCGTGCCGCACGGGCGACGAGCTCCCTTGCTCGTCGTCGCATGCCCGCACTATACAACACCCCTTAATTAGAATAAATAAAATTTATTATAATTACAATATTCAAAATTAAAATCCAAGAAAATAATTTAAATTATTAATTTTAAAATTAATTAAAATTACGTAAACTGAAAAATTTCAAATTAAACATTCAAAACGATCTAATCGCAACGCAAACACCCTACGCATCGCACGCCCATGGGCCACACGCACACAGCCATCGCTGGCCATGTGCGTGCAGCCCATGCGCTCGTCGCATAGCTGCTGCATCTTCCATCGCAAGCCATCGCACAAGTGGTGCTCGCTGCGCGCGCGCCAGCGCTCGATGCACGCGAGCCATCGCTCGATGTGCGCGCTCGCCAGCGCTCGCTGCGCGCGCTCCAGCGCTCGATGCACGCGAGCCATCGCTCGCTGTTCGCGAGCCATCGCTCGCTGTGCGCGAGCAATTGCTCGCTGCGCGCGATCGACGCTGGGCCATGTCGTGCCCTTGCTTACCTTGCTTGGGCCATGTCGTGCCCTTGCTTACCTTTCTTGGGTCATGCTTACCTTGCTTGGGCCATGTCGTACCCTTGCTTACCTTTCTTGGGTCATGCCTTGCCTTGCTTGGGCCATGTCGTGCCCTTGCTTACCTTTCTTGGGTCATGCCTTGCCTTGCTTGGGACATGTCGTGCCCTTGCTTACCTTTCTTGGGTCATGCCTTGCCTTGCTTGGGCCATGTCGTGCCCTTGCTTACCTTTCTTGGGTCATGCTTACCTTGTTTGGGCCATGTCGTGCCCTTGCTTACCTTTCTTGGTCATGCCTTGCCTTGCTTGGCCATGTCGTGCCCTTGCTTACCTATCTTGGGTCATGCCTTGCCTTGCTTGGGCCATGTCGTGCCCTTGCTTACCTTTCTTGGGTCATGCCTTGCCTTGCTTGGGCCATGTCGTACCCTTGCTTACCTTTCTTGGGTCATGCTTACCTTGTTTGGGCCATGTCGTGCCCTTGCTTACCTTTCTTGGTCATGCCTTGCCTTGCTTGGGCCATGTCGTGCCCTTGCTTACCTTTCTTGGGTCATGCCTTGCCTTGCTTGGGCCATGTCGTGCCCTTGCTTACCTTTCTTGGGTCATGCTTACCTTGTTTGGGCCATGTCGTGCCCTTGCTTACCTTTCTTGGTCATGCCTTGCCTTGCTTGGGCCATGTCGTGCCCTTGCTTACCTTTCTTGGGTCATGCTTGCCTTGATTGGGCCATGTCGTGCCCTTGCTTACCTTTCTTGGGTCATGCTTACCTTGCTTGGGCCATGTCGTACCCTTGCTTACCTTTCTTGGGTCATGCCTTGCCTTGCTTGGGCCATGTCGTGCCCTTGCTTACTTTTCTTGGGTCATGCCTTGCCTTGCTTGGGACATGTCGTGCCCTTGCTTACCTTTCTTGGGTCATGCCTTGCCTTGCTTGGGCCATGTCATGCCCTTGCTTACCTTTCTTGGGTCATGATTACCTTGTTTGGGCCATGTCGTGCCCTTGCTTACCTTTCTTGGTCATGCCTTGCCTTGCTTGGCCATGTCGTGCCCTTGCTTACCTATCTTGGGTCATGCCTTGCCTTGCTTGGGCCATGTCGTGCCCTTGCTTACCTTTCTTGGGTCATGCCTTGCCTTGCTTGGGCCAAGTCGTGCCCTTGCTTGCCTTTCTTGGGTCATGCTTACCTTGCTTGGGCCATGTCGTGCCCTTGCTTACCTTTCTTGGGTCATGCCTTGCCTTGCTTGGGCCATGTCGTGCCCTTGCTTACCTTTCTTGGGTCATGCCTTGCCTTGCTTGGGCCAAGTCGTGCCCTTGCTTGCCTTTCTTGGGTCATGCTTACCTTGCTTGGGCCATGTCGTGCCCGTGCTTACCTTTCTTGGGTCATGCCTTGCCTTGCTTGGGCCATGTCGTGCCCTTGCTTACCTTTCTTGGGTCATGCTTACCTTGCTTGGGCCATGTCGTGCCCTTGCTTACCTTTCTTGGGTCATGCCTTGCCTTGCTTGGGCCATGTCGTGCCCTTGCTTACCTTTCTTGGGTCATGCTTCCCTTGCTTGGGCCATGTTGTGCCCTTGCTTACCTTTCTTGGGTCATGCCTTGCCTTGCTTGGGCCATGTCGTGCCCTTGCTTACCTTTCTTGGGTCATGCCTTGCCTTGCTTGGGCCATGTCGTGCCCTTGCTTACCTTTCTTGGGTCATGCCTTGCCTTGCTTGGGCCATGTCGTGCCCTTGCTTACCTTTCTTGGGTCATGCCTTGCCTTGCTTGGGCCAAGTCGTGCCCTTGCTTGCCTTTCTTGGGTCATGCTTACCTTGCTTGGGCCATGTCGTGCCCTTGCTTACCTTTCTTGGGTCATGCCTTGCCTTGCTTGGGCCATGTCGTGCCCTTGCTTACCTTTCTTGGGTCATGCTTCCCTTGCTTGGGCCATGTCGTGCCCTTGCTTACCTTTCTTGGGTCATGCCTTGCCTTGCTTGGGCCATGTCGTGCCCTTGCTTGCCTTTCTTGGGTCATGCCTTGCCTTGCTTGGGCCATGTCGTGCCCTTGCTTACCTTTCTTGGGTCATGCTTACCTTGCTTGGGCCATGTCGTGCCCTTGCTTACCTTTCTTGGGTCATGCCTTCCCTTGCTTGGGCCATGTCATGCCCTTGCTTGCCTTTCTTGGGTCATGCCTTGGCTTGCTTGGGCCAAGTCGTGCCCTTGCTTGCCTTTCTTGGGTCATGCTTACCTTGCTTGGGGCATGTCGTGCCCTTGCTTACCTTTCTTGGGTCATGCCTTGCCTTGCTTGGGCCATGTCGTGCCCTTGCTTACCTTTCTTGGGTCATGCCTTGCCTTGCTTGGGCCATGTCGTGCCCTTGCTTGGCTTTCTTGGGTCATGCCTTGCCTTGCTTGGGTCATGTCGTGCCCTTGCTTGCCTTTCTTGGGTCATGCCTTGCCTTGCTTAAGCCATGTCGTGCCCTTGCTTGCCTTTCTTTGGTCATGCCTTGCGTTGCTTGGGCCATGTCGTGCCCTTGCTTGCCTTTCTTGGGCCATGTCGTGCCCTTGCTTGCCTTTCTTGGGTCATGCTTTGCCTTGCTTGGGCCATGTCGTGCCCTTGCTTGCCTTTCTTGGGTCATGTCTTGCCTTGCTTGGGCCATGTCGTGCCCTTGCTTGCCTTTCTTGGGTCATGGATTGCCTTGCTTGGGCCATGTCGTGCCCTTGCTTGCCTTTCTTGGGTCATGCATTGCTTTGCTTGGGCCATGTCGTGCCCTTGCTTGCCTTTCTTGGGTCATACCTTGCCTGTCTTGGGCCATGTCGTGCCCTTGCTTAGAGCCAACAAATTTTTTTTCAAAAAAAATTTTTTTTAAATATTTTTTTAGAATTTTTTTAGAATTTTTTGATTTTTTTTTTTTTCAAAAAAATATTTTTCGCGTCAAATCGGGTTTCGGACAAAAAATTATGCGTCAAATCCGTCGAATGATCCAAAATTTTCAATCCGTCTAATGTCGTGGGCATGTGTGGTGTCGTAGGGGGGCCGACCATGCCCAACGGTGCCCAACGGTGCCCACAAGAGAGTTTTAAGCCAACCTTGACCATCCATCCTTCCACTCTCACCCTCCCCCTATAGAGGTTTATTTTGAATTAGCTAAATTTTCCTAGTGAACACCCAAGTGACAGTAACATAATAATGGCTCAAAACTTGAGTTTTTGTCATAATAATGCCCCGTTTTTTTTGTTGGAAAACCTTATATGGGCATTAAGCTTAATTTTCATGATTTTTTTTTTTCAAAAAAATTATTTTTGTTTTCCGAAAATAGGGAAAATAGGGGTAAAAACGGGAAAAATAAGGGAAAAATTCAAAAAAATCTCAAAAAAATCCCAAAAAATCCCAAAAAATTCAAAAAAATCCCAAAAAATTATTGGTGTTGAAATGTTTTATTTTTGGACCTAGGGGGGTGCCCGTGTGGTCCCGGGTTGCTATTTTAGGGGTAAAAACGGGGAAAATCCCAAAAAATTCAAAAAAATCCCAAAATATTCCGAAAAAATAGGAAAAGACATATAAATATATATAGAAAACATTGGTGTTGAAATTTTTTATTTTGGGACCTCGGGGGGTGCCCGTGTGGTCCCGGGTTGCTATTTTTGGAAAGTTTTCGGGAAAATTCATTCATAGTGGTCATTATTGTGCATGTGGTCCGATCGTTTTGCCTTGGGCCATGTCTTGGGTCCGATTGTTGTGCCTTGGGCCATGCCTTTCCCTTGCGTGCTTATGGATGCCATGCCCTTGGTCCATGTCAATGCGATCGTTAGGAATGCAACACAGAAAACCATCACTCGCCCAAGGCCTGTATAGCACTTGGAGCAAACACTGAAGAGGTTTATCGGCGTGCGGTTCACGGAGCCCGCCAGCTAAAAAAACCAAACACCACTCACACGCGTAGCGTACCGCTTGGCCAAGAAACTGTTAGGTTATGATACATATGACAATTCATAAATCATGCGGAAAAACCATTTAGCCAGGAATACATATTATTTACATATAATCATATAGCATAGTTTAGATGCATACTCTTTGTTGCGTGCCTTCCCTAGCTGCGCCCGAACCGAACAAGAACAAGTCTTTAGGACTCCAAGTGTCGTCCCTCCGTAGATAGTCCACAGCACGTCCGGATCCGCCTTAAGATTGACCAACTAGAATCGCCCTTAAGGTACTAAAGATTTTTGGCACTCTTAGGTAAGAAATGTGTCTGAATTTTCTCTCAAAAAGTCACTTTGAATACTTGAATAATCTCTTAAAATATGTGACCCTAGGCACGTATTTATAGAGTTATGGAAAGGGTTTTGGAATCCTATTAGGATACTAATTTATTTAATTATAACCCTACTAGGACTCTAATTAAATAATCATTATCTAATAGTTTTAGGATTTAATCACACTTCGAATCCTGATTGCTTCAGGATTCCCGCACAAGCCATGCACGAGCACCGTACACCCGCGCAAGCCTTGCGGCCCACGCTAGGCGCACAGCGCTCGGCCAATTGCTGCGCTCCGCGCGCGCGCGCCCAAGGCCTTGGCTGGGGCTGGCCTTGCGCTGGGCCTGGTCGAGGCTTGGCGTGCGCTGGTGTGCGTTGGCTCGCTGGGCGACGGCCTGGCTTCGTGCTGGGCCTTCGTCTAGCGGGCCTCGTCCGATGCAAATTCGTACGATACGCTTCCGATTAAATTACCGATTCCGGAATTCATTTCCGATACGAACAATATTTAATATTTCCGATTCCGGAATTATTTTCCGATTCCGATAATATTTCCGATTCTGACAATATTTCCGTTTCCGGCAATATTTCCGATTCTGGCAATATTTCCATTTCCGATAATATTTTCCGATACGTACCATGTTTCCGTTTCCGGCAACATCTACGACTTGGATAATATTTATATTTCCGATACGATCCATATTTCCGTTTCCGGCAATATCATCGTTTCCGGAGTATTCATTTCTTGCCTGTGACGATCTCAGCTCCCACTGAAACCAAGATCCGTCGATTCCGAATATCCATAGATGGAGTATCTAATGCCATTAAATACTTGATCCGTTTACGTACTATTTGTGTGACCCTACGGGTTCAGTCAAGAGTAAGCTGTGGATTAATATCATTAATTCCACTTGAACTGAAGCGGCCTCTAGCTAGGCATTCAGCTCACTTGATCTCACTGAATTATTAACTTGTTAATTAATACTGAACCGCATTTATTAGACTTAACATAGAATGCATACTTGGACCAAGGGCATTATTTCCTTCAGTCTCCCACTTGTCCTTAGGGACAAGTGTGCATTTCCTAATTCCTTTGTCGCTCGATGCTTGCTCTTGAACATAAGGTAAGAGTTGTCATCCTTATTATGTCCAGAGGTGTTTCTCGGTTTCAGAGTTCAACTGATCAAATAAACAGATAATCATAGCCTATGATTCATCCGAGCACGGCCATGCATTTCACAGTTTCTAGCTCTCCGAGTGGCCTTGTACAACTTTTAAGCATCTCATCCCGATTTATGGGAGGACAATCCCAATCTTGCGATCTTGAGATTAGACTTCGTTTGATAGGTGATTACCTGAGCGTTGCCTTTATAGCCTCCTTTTACGGTGCGACGGTTGGTCAACGTCAAAGCAACCAGTTCTCAAACAAGTAATCTCAAATCACTCAGGTATTGAGGATTTAGTGTCTAATAATTTTAATGAAATTTACTTATGACAGATTTTCATCTCTTACAGTAAAGTTTCATAGGTCTTGTCCGATACTAGTCTTCCCAAAGTAAGTATCTATGCAAATGATTATGACATTGCCATGTCCACATAGTTCAAGAAACAGAACTACTGGTCATCTTGCATTCTAATCGTCTAACGTTTTCTATGCGTCCAATTTTATAGAAAACTCCGACTAGGGACCATTTTCAACCTTTGACATTCAAGTTCACTTGATAGACATTTCTTAGTCACAGGACTGGTCCTGACAGTCTCTCTTGAATATATCGTCAAATTGAAGGGACTCATCATTTAATAAACCACAAATTAAATGGAAAAATGAATTCTTTTCATTTATTGTGAATGATTAACCAATAATGTTTTACAAAGATTTAAACTCTAAAACTTTAAAACATTAAACAGAGACATCAAAGCCATTCTCCAATATGCTTGATTCCCATAGCTGCAGTGTGCGAGTTGTGCTTCGCCTGCGGCAGAGGTTTAGTCAATGGATCTGATATGTTGTCATCAGTTCCAATTTTGCTTATCTCGACTTCTTTTCTTTCAACGAACTCTCGTAGAAGGTGAAATCTACGAAGTACATGCTTGACTCTCTGGTGGTGTCTAGGCTCCTTTGCCTGTGCAATAGCTCCGTTATTGTCACAATACAGGGCTATTGGTCCTTTAATGGAGGGGACTACACCAAGTTCACCTATGAACTTCCTTAGCCATATAGCTTCCTTTGCTGCTTCATGTGCAACAATGTACTCCGCTTCAGTTGTAGAATCCGCAATGGTGCTTTGCTTAGCACTTTTCCAGCTTACTGCTCCTCCGTTGAGGCAGAAGACAAACCCAGACTGTGATCTGAAATCATCTTTGTCGGTTTGGAAACTTGCGTCCGTATAGCCTTTAACAATTAATTCATCATCTCCACCATAGACCAGGAAGTCATCTTTGTGCCTTTTCAGGTACTTCAGAATGTTCTTGGCAGCAGTCCAATGCGCCTCTCCTGGGTCTGACTGGTATCTGCTCGTAGCACTGAGTGCGTACGCAACATCCGGGCGTGTACATATCATAGCATACATTATTGAACCAATCAATGATGCATATGGAATCCCATTCATTCGTCTACGCTCATCAAGTGTTTTTGGGCACTGAGTCTTGCTTAGAGTCATTCCATGAGACATGGGTAGGTAGCCTCGCTTGGAGTCCGCCATCTTGAACCTATCAAGCACCTTATTGATATAAGTGCTTTGACTAAGTCCAATCATCCTTTTAGATCTATCTCTGTAAATCTTGATGCCCAATATGTACTGTGCTTCTCCTAGATCCTTCATCGAAAAACATTTCCCAAGCCAAATCTTGACAGAGTTCAACATAGGAATGTCATTTCCGATAAGTAATATGTCGTCGACATATAATACTAGGAAAGCAATTTTGCTCCCACTGACCTTCTTGTATACACAAGATTCGTCTGCGTTCTTGATGAAACCAAAGTCACTGACTGCTTCATCAAAACGTATATTCCAGCTCCTGGATGCCTGCTTCAATCCGTAGATTGACTTCTTTAGCTTGCATACCTTTTTAGCATTCTTTGGATCCTCAAAACCTTCAGGCTGTGTCATAAACACAGTTTCTGTTAAAACGCCGTTTAAGAAAGCAGTTTTGACATCCATCTGCCATATTTCGTAATCGTAATATGCAGCGATTGCTAACATTATCCGAATAGACTTTAGCATTGCAACTGGTGAAAAGGTTTCATCATAATCCACACCGTGGACTTGCCTGTAACCTTTTGCAACCAATCTAGCTTTGAAAACTTCAAGTTTCCCATCCTTGTCCTTTTTCAGTTTGAAAACCCATTTGCTTCCAATGGCTTGGTAGCCATCTGGCAAATCGACCAAATCCCATACTTGGTTTTCAGACATGGAGTCTAATTCAGATTGCATGGCTTCTTGCCATTGCTTGGAGCTAGGGCTCGTCATAGCTTGTTTGTAAGTCGCAGGTTCATCACTTTCAAGTAATAGAACGTCATAGCTCTCGTTCGTCAGAATACCTAAGTACCTTTCCGGTTGAGATCTATATCTTTGCGATCTACGCGGGGTAACATTTCTAGTTTGACCATGATTCTCACCAGATTTTTCTAAAGATCTCTGAGTTTCATCCTGAATGTCATCTTGAGCATTCTCTAGAGTTTGTTGTTCGACTCGAATTTCTTCGAGGTCTACTTTTCTCCCACTTGTCATTTTGGAAATGTGATCTTTCTCCAAAAAGACACCATCTCGAGCAACAAACACCTTGTTCTCAGACGTATTGTAGAAGTAATACCCCTTTGTTTCCTTTGGATAGCCCACAAGGATACATTTGTCAGATTTTGGATGAAGTTTGTCTGAAATTAATCGTTTGACGTATACTTCACATCCCCAAATCTTAAGAAAAGACACATTTGGAGGCTTTCCAAACCATAATTCGTATGGAGTCTTTTCGACAGCTTTAGACGGAGCTCTATTTATAGTGAGTGCAGCTGTATTTAGTGCATGTCCCCAAAATTCTAATGGAAGTTCGGCCTGACCCATCATTGACCTGACCATGTCTAGCAAGGTTCTGTTCCTCCGTTCTGACACACCGTTCCATTGTGGTGTTCCAGGAGGAGTCAATTCTGATAGAATTCCACATTCTTTCAGATGGTCATCAAATTCATAGCTCAGATATTCACCGCCTCTATCAGACCGCAGTGCCTTAATCTTCTTGCCTAATTGATTCTCTACTTCACTCTGAAATTCCTTGAATTTGTCAAAGGATTCAGACTTATGCTTCATTAGGTAGACATAACCATACCTACTGAAGTCATCAGTAAAAGTGATAAAGTAGCTGAAACCACCTCTAGCATTTGTACTCATTGGTCCACATACATCTGTATGGATTAAACCCAATAGTTCATTTGCTCTTTCTCCAACTTTAGAGAAAGGTTGCTTTGTCATTTTGCCAAGTAAACATGATTCGCATTTACCATAATCCTCTAAGTCAAATGGTTCTAGAATTCCTTCCTTTTGAAGTCTTTCTAAGCGTTTCAAGTTTATATGGCCTAATCGACAATGCCACAGATAGGTGAGATCTGAATCATCCTTTTTGGCCTTTTTGGTATTTATGTTATATACTTGTTTGTCGTGATCTAATAAATAAAGTCCATTGACTAATCTAGCAGATCCATAAAACATCTCTTTAAAATAAAACGAACAACTATTGTCTTTTATTAAAAAGGAAAATCCCTTAGCATCTAAGCAAGAAACTGAAATGATGTTTTTAGTAAGACTTGGAACATGGAAACATTCTTCCAGTTCCAAAACTAGCCCGGAGGGCAACGACAAATAGTAAGTTCCTACAGCTAATGCAGCAATCCGTGCTCCATTTCCCACTCGTAGGTCGACTTCACCCTTGCTTAACTTTCTACTTCTTCTTAGTCCCTGTGGATTGGAACATAAGTGTGAGCCACAACCTGTATCTAATACCCAAGAAGTTGAATTAGCAAGTATACAGTCTATAACGAAAATACCTGAAGATGGAACGACTGTTCCGTTCTTCTGATCTTCCTCTAGCTTCAAGCAATCTCTCTTCCAATGCCCCTTCTTCTTGCAGTAGAAGCATTCGGATTCAGAAGTGGGTTGACTGACCTTCCTCTTTACAGATTTGGCGCCAGTTTGCTTAGTTGGGCTGGCCTTGTTGCCACCTTTCTTAGCATTCCTCTTCTTTCCAGATTTCTTGAACTTGCCCCCACGCACCATAAGCACATCCTGCTTATCACTTTTGAGCGTCTTTTCAGCGGTTTTCAGCATACCGTGAAGCTCAGTGAGCGTTTTGTCCAGACTACTCATACTGTAGTTCAGTTTGAACTGATCATACCCGCTATGAAGAGAATGGAGGATGGTGTCTATAGCCATTTCCTGAGAAAATTGCTGATCCAGCCGACTCATATTCTCAATGAGTCCAATCATTTTGAGAACATGTGGACTTACGGGCTCGCCTTTCTTATGCTTGGTCTCAAGAATTTGCCTATGAGTCTCGAATCTTTCGACTCGAGCCAGATCTTGGAACATATTCTTCAACTCACTGATGATTGTGAAAGCATCTGAGTTGATGAACGTTTTCTGCAGATCCGCACTCATGGTGGCGAGCATTAGACATTTCACATCCTTGTTGGCATCAATCCAACGATTGAGGGCTGCCTGAGTGACCCCGTCGCCTGCGGCTTCGGGCATCGCCTCATCTAGGACATACTCCTTTTCTTCCTGCATAAGAACTATTTGCAAGTTCCTTTGCCAGTCAAGGAAGTTTTTCCCGTTCAACTTCTCCTTTTCGAGAATTGATCGAATGTTGAATGAATTGTTGTTTGCCATATTAAAAACTACAATTGAAAAGAATAAACAAATAAATAACCATTCACAGTTTCTCTTAATAAACTTAAATCCTAGCATACATGCATAATTCAATGTTTATTAAGCATTTTATTCAAGTTATTTGTTCCGGCAGGTGTGAATAAAATGATTCCAAGATCCTAAAATCATTGAAGAACTAAGCACAGTTTGTCGACTTAATCCTAGAACATCTTAGGTAAGCAAAAAGCCTTTTGCTAATAGTCTAGAAACTATTCTTGGTTGATAGGTACGTCTAAGAACTTATTAGGTAAACCTATCGATTTTTCCACGACATAAAAGGACTCCTTACTTATATCGTTGAGTTTCACCAAAACTAACATGTACTCACAATTATTTGTGTACCTTGCCCCTTTAGGACCAATAAGTAACACCTCGCTGAGCGAAAACTATTACTAGATTGATGTAAAGGATATCCAAGCAAGTGTATATTTTGGCATGGCACCTTTTAACTCAATTTTTAAGTTTGGAACTTAAGGCTCTTACTATGTTGGTTAGATTTTAAGTGAACTAAAATCCTTAATCATGCAACATAATCAAGCCATAATCTTATGCATAATTAAGACATATTTAAAGCAATAAATAACTTAAAGCATGCATAAGATAAAGGTGATCTAGTATGGCCCGACTTCATCTTGAAGCTTTGACTTCAAAGTCCGTCTTGAAAATCTCCGTGGGAGGCACCATTTTCTTCAAATAGGATAAGCTATAATTAAAACTAATTACAACTATTTGATGGTACGCAGACCATATTTGAATTGAAAAACAACTTTGGTACTTTAGACCAATTACATTCAAATTAATGGTACGCAGACCATATTTTCTATCCTATTTGGGCCATACTAGTCACTTCATAACCTGCAAAACAGTACATATACAATATATACCATTCACCCATTCATTATCATGAATGGCCCACATAGCTGGTTAGTAAAACACATTATGCATCACGTAAACATTTGCAGCAATTAATCAAGGGCACCAATAATCTACCAATTATTCAGTCCTTATTAATTCTAATCAAGTTGTTTTAACCTTAAGGATTCGTAGACCTAATCAAAAGTTTATGACTAAAAAGCGCTCCCACTTAAACCAATAAATTTATATGCTTTACTAATTTTAAACATAAAAATGTATTTCTAGTCTAACCGGAAACATACAAATTTAATTAAAATTTAAAGCTCATATGAATTTATAATTGAATCCAAAAAGTTTAATTTAATTTCAGTCGTATTTAAATTAATTCATGATTTTAATTTTAGTAAAATAATTAGAATAAATAAAATTTATTATAATTACAATATTCAAAATTAAAATCCAAGAAAATAATTTAAATTATTAATTTTAAAATTAATTAAAATTACGTAAACTGAAAATTTTCAAATTAAACATTCAAAACGATCTAATCGCAACGCAAACACCCTACGCATCGCACGCCCATGGGCCACACGCACACAGCCATCGCTGGCCATGTGCGCGCAGCCCATGCGCTCGTCGCATAGCTGCTGCATCTTCCATCGCAACCCATCGCACAAGTGGTGCTCGCTGCGCGCGCGCCAGCGCTCGATGCACGCGAGCCATCGCTCGCTGTGCGCGCTCGCTGCGCGCGCTCCAGCGCTCGATGCACGCGAGCCATCGCTCGCTGTGCGCGAGCCATCGCTCGCTGTGCGCGAGCAATTGCTCGCTGCGCGCGATCGACGCTGGGCGCAGCGCTCGTGGCACGCGAGTTTGCGCTCGCTGCGCGCGAGGCTGTGCGCGCTTGCGCGAGGCAGTGCGCGTTGTGGCGCAGCTCGCTTGCTGCCCACACGCGACTGCCGTGCCTTGCCTTCGCCCATGCCCATTCGTCCATAGCTCGTGGCCCACGACACAAGGCAGGGCTACTGCCTTGTGCTCGTGCACCATGCCCCTGCTCATTGCATTCGTGCCGCACGGGCGACGAGCTCCCTTGCTCGTCGTCGCATGCCCGCACTATACAACACCCCTTAATTAGAATAAATAAAATTTATTATAATTACAATATTCAAAATTAAAATCCAAGAAAATAATTTAAATTATTAATTTTAAAATTAATTAAAATTACGTAAACTGAAAATTTTCAAATTAAACATTCAAAACGATCTAATCGCAACTCAAACACCCTACGCATCGCACGCCCATGGGCCACACGCACACAGCCATCGCTGGCCATGTGCGCGCAGCCCATGCGCTCGTCGCATAGCTGCTGCATCTTCCATCGCAAGCCATCGCACAAATGGTGCTCGCTGCGCGCGCGCCAGCGCTCGATGCACGCGAGCCATCACTCGATGTGCGCGCTCGCCAGCGCTCGCTGCGCGCGCTCCAGCGCTCGATGCACGCGAGCCATCGCTCGCTGTGCGCGAGCCATCGCTCGCTGTGCGCGAGCCATCGCTCGCTGTGCGCGAGCCATCGCTCGCTGTGCGCGAGCAATTGCTCGCTGCGCGCGATCGACGCTGGGCGCAGCGCTCGTGGCACGCGAGCTTGCGCTCGCTGCGCGCGAGGCTGCGCGCGCTTGCGCGAGGCAGTGCGCGTTGTGGCGCAGCTCGCTTGCTGCCCACACGCGATTGCCGTGCCTTGCCTTCGCCCATGCCCATTCGTCCATAGCTCGTGGCCCACGACACAAGCCAGGGCTATTGCCTTGTGCTCGTGCACCATGCCCCTGCTCATTGCATTCGTGCCGCACGGGCGACGAGCTCCCTTGCTCGTCGTCGCATGCCCGCACTATACAACACCCCTTAAGGGTAACACGAAGCGTCCATTGCTTTGTGCGTGCAAGTTATATGAACGAATCGCATAAAAAATTTAAAATTTTATATTTAAAATTAATGACAAATTAATAAATAATATTAATTTCATAATTTTAGGGCGAAAAATCTAAAATTTATTATTCAATTGATTTCCGATTATTATGGATTCAAGCCTAGGTCATAAAAATTTAAAATTTATCATAAATTTACAATTTTTTTATGGTGGTTTTTAATCATAGGTTTCTAATTAAATTATAATTAATTATGAAAATCAAATTAATTCTAAATTATTCTAATTTTCAACAAATTAATCATAATTACAAATTAGATTGCATAATTAACAAGGCTAGGCATTCAAACTTGTTAAACATATACAGTAGGTCAATCAAAAATTCAAGATTTATCAACAAGAATCGCAAATATTTAATTTAACATCTTAAATTTACGAAATTTTGCATTCGAAAAACTAAAACCTTCGAAAAGTCATAGTTAGGCTTCGAATTTGAGAATTCTGGGTTAGGCAGAAAAACACTATTTTTGTCAAAATTTTAGAATGCCTTTTACATGCGGAATTGACACAAAAATCACTCGATTTGGATGAGTAACGAAGAAACTGCCGAAAAACTGCGTACGTATAATTAAATAAACGCAATTTGCAATTAATTAACAATTACGAAAATTAATAACCTCTTTTAATTCATGCAAATTTGTAATATTTAACCATGTTCATGCAATTTAGATTATGAAAATAATAAGGGGCTCGTGATACCACTGTTAGGTTATGATACATATGACAATTCATAAATCATGCGGAAAAACCATTTAGCCAGGAATACATATTATTTACACATAATCATATAGCATAGTTTAGATGCATACTCTTTGTTGCGTGCCTTCCCTAGCTGCGCCCGAACCGAACAAGAACAAGTCTTTAGGACTCCAAGTGTCGTCCCTCCGTAGATAGTCCACAGCACGTCCGGATCCGCCTTAAGATTGACCAACTAGAATCGCCCTTAAGGTACTAAAGATTTTCGGCACTCTTAGGTAAGAAATGTGTCTGAATTTTCTCTCAAAAACTCACTTTGAATACTTGAATAATCTCTTAAAATATGTGACCCTAGGCACGTATTTATAGAGTTATGGAAAGGGTTTTGGAATCCTATTAGGATACTAATTTATTTAATTATAACCCTACTAGGACTCTAATTAAATAATCATTATCTAATAGTTTTAGGATTTAATCACACTTCGAATCCTGATTGCTTCAGGATTCCCGCACAAGCAATGCACGAGCACCGTACACCCGCGCAAGCCTTGCGGCCCACGCTAGGCGCACAACGCTCGGCCCATTGCTGCGCTCCGCGCGCGCGCGCCCAAGGCCTTGGCTGGGCCTGGCCTTGCGCTGGGCCTGGTCGAGGCTTGGCGTGCGCTGGTGTGTGTTGGCTCGCTGGGCGACGGCCTGGCTTCGTGCTGGGCCTTCGTCTAGCGGGCCTCGTCCGATGCTAATTCGTACGATACGCTTCCGATTAAATTCCCGATTCCGGAATTCATTTCCGATACGAACAATATTTAATATTTCCGATTCCGGAATTATTTTCCGATTCCGATAATATTTCCGATTCTGACAATATTTCCGTTTCCGGCAATATTTCCGATTCTGGCAATATTTCCATTTCCGATAATATTTTCCGATACGTACCATGTTTCCGTTTCCGGCAACATCTACGACTTGGATAATATTTATATTTCCGATACGACCCATATTTCCGTTTCCGGCAATATCATCGTTTCCGGAGTATTCATTTCTTGCCTGTGACGATCTCAGCTCCCACTGAAACCAAGATCCGTCGATTCCGAATATCCATAGATGGAGTATCTAATGCCATTAAATACTTGATCCGTTTACGTACTATTTGTGTGACCCTACAGATTCAGTCAAGAGTAAGCTGTGGATTAATATCATTAATTCCACTTGAACTGAAGCGGCCTCTAGCTAGGCATTCAGCTCACTTGATCTCACTGAATTATTAACTTGTTAATTAATACTGAACCGCATTTATTAGACTTAACATAGAATGCATACTTGGACCAAGGGCATTATTTCCTTCAGAAACAACGAGCTTGCATCCCACGACCACAAAGTGGCCGCAAGGATGGGCTAGATGTCCCCCGACTAGCACCGTTTGACGTGAAAGAAACAAACAAATCGAGGCGGGACAACACTGGCTAAGGTTAGCTAACACAACGTCAACTAGAATTGGACTGCACCCACATGCCGCTTGATATCGCCCGCATCCGGGAACGGTCCGCATCGAGTTTCGGAAACATTAGCACACTAAAGCCAAAAGGGACAAGAGGTTTGTTCAAAGATCGACGACGAGATTTAGTCCGCTCTCTAGTGTGCTGCTTGGTCCTCTGCCCGCACACAAGAACAGTCCGAATCCGGTCATCGAGGCCCAAGCTCCCCTCGACTATAGTACCCGTTCCAGGTTTGCTCGAAGGAACGACGACGAGATTTAGTATGCTCTTGTGTGCTTCTTGGTCCGTTGCCCGAACACTAGAACACACCGCATCCGATCATGGATTCCCAAGCTCCCCTACAATACCTACGAGGTTTGTTCGAAGGACGACGTCAACTAGATTTTAGTCCGCGCTCGTGGGCTGCTCGCTCCGCTGCCCGCAAGAACAGACCGCATCCGGTCGACAAGTCCCAAACTCCCCTCCGCTAACCCATCCGAGAGACGACCGCGGGACCATTGCGGCATACGAAAAAATGAGGTCAAGTCGGGACGTTAGCCGTATTGCGGGCAAAATCCACCACCGTCATCCCCCGACTTTACGGAGCCGAAAAATTCCCTCTATGCATCGTTGGATTTTTTTTTCTGAACAACGAAAACTCAAGGTCAAGTCGGTACTATGGCCGTGTCGCAGGCCAATTCCACAACCGTCATCCCCCGAAATACTCCGTCAATCGAACCATAACACCTTTCTTTGCTTACCTTGCTTGGGATATGCCTTGCCATGCCTTCCTCTTGCCTTTCTTTGCCACGACTTTCCCTTGCTTACCTTGCTTGGGCCATGCCTTGCCACGACTTGCCCTTACATGCCTTTCTTTGCCACGACTTGCCCTTGCTTGCCTTGCTTGGGCATGGCGTGCCCTTACTTACCTTTCTTGGGTCATGCCTTGCCTTGCTTGGGCCATGTCGTGCCCTTGCTTTCCTTTCTTGGGTCATGCCTTGCCTTGCTTGGGCCATGTCGTGCCCTTGCTTACCTTTCTTGGGTCATGCCTTGCTTTGCTTGGGCCATGTCGTGCCCTTGCTTACCTTTCTTGGGTCATGCTTACCTTGTTTGGGCCATGTCGTGCCCTTGCTTACCTTTCTGTGTCATGCCTTGCCTTGCTTGGCCATGTCGTGCCCTTGCTTACCTATCTTGGGTCATGCCTTGCCTTGCTTGGGCCATGTCGTGCCCTTGCTTACCTTTCTTGGGTGATGTCTTGCCTTGCTTGGGCCATGTCGTGCCCTTGCTTACCTTTCTTGGGTCATGCTTACCTTGTTTGGGCCATGTCGTGCCCTTGCTTACCTTTCTTGGTCATGCCTTGCCTTGCTTGGGCCATGTCGTGCCCTTGCTTACCTTTCTTGGGTCATGCCTTGCCTTGCTTGGGCCATGTCGTGCCCTTGCTTACCTTTCTTGGGTCATGCTTACCTTGTTTGGGCCATGTCGTGCCCTTGCTTACCTTTCTTGGTCATGCTTGCCTTGCTTGGGCCATGTCGTGCCCTTGCTTACCTTTCTTGGGTCATGCTTACCTTGCTTGGGCCATGTCGTACCCTTGCTTACCTTTCTTGGGTCATACCTTGCCTTGCTTGGGCCATGTCGTGCCCTTGCTTACCTTTCTTGGGTCATGCCTTGCCTTGGTTGGGACATGTCGTGCCCTTGCTTACCTTTCTTGGGTCATGCCTTGCCTTGCTTGGGCCATGTCGTGCCCTTGCTTACCTTTCTTGGGTCATGCTTACCTTGTTTGGGCCATGTCGTGCCCTTGCTTACCTTTCTTGGTCATGCCTTGCCTTGCTTGGGCCATGTCGTGCCCTTGCTTACCTATCTTGGGTCATGCCTTGCCTTGCTTGGGCCATGTCGTGCCGTTGCTTACCTTTCTTGGTTCATGCCTTGCCTTGCTTGGGCCATGTCGTGCCCTTGCTTGCCTTTCTTGGGTCATGCCTTGCCTTGCTTGGGCCATGTCGTTCCCTTGCTTACCTTTCTTGGGTCATGCTTCCTTTGCTTGGGCCATGTCGTGCCCTTGCTTACCTTTCTTGGGTCATGCCTTGCCTTGCTTGGGCCATGTCGTGCCCTTGCTTCCCTTTCTTGGGTCATGCCTTGCCTTGCTTGGGCCAAGTCGTGCCCTTGCTTGCCTTTCTTGGGTCATGCTTACCTTGCTTGGGCCATGTCGTGCCCTTGCTTACCTTTCTTGGGTCATGCCTTGCCTTGCTTGGGCCATGTCGTGCCCTTGCTTCCCTTTCTTGGGTCATGCTTCCCTTGCTTGGGCCATGTCGTGCCCTTGCTAACCTTTCTTGGGTCATGCCTTGCTTTGCTTGGGCCATGTCGTGCCCTTGCTTACCTTTCTTGGGTCATGCTTACCTTGTTTGGGCCATGTCGTGCCCTTGCTTACCTTTCTTGGTCATGCCTTGCCTTGCTTGGCCATGTCGTGCCCTTGCTTACCTATCTTGGGTCATGCCTTGCCTTGCTTGGGCCATGTCGTGCCCTTGCTTACCTTTCTTGGGTGATGTCTTGCCTTGCTTGGGCCAAGTCGTGCCCTTGCTTGCCTTTCTTGGGTCATGCTTACCTTGCTTGGGCCATGTCGTGCCCTTGCTTACCTTTCTTGGGTCATGCCTTGCCTTGCTTGGGCCAGGTCGTGCCCTTGCTTACCTTTCTTGGGCCATGCTTACCTTGCTTGGGCCATGTCGTGCCCTTGCTTACCTTTCTTGGGTCATGCCTTGCCTTGCTTGGGCCATGTCGTGCCCTTGCTTACCTTTCTTGGGTCATGCCTTGCCTTGCTTGGGCCATGTCGTGCCCTTGCTTACCTTTCTTGGGTCATGCCTTGCCTTGCTTGGGCCATGTCGTGCCCTTGCTTACCTTTCTTGGGTCATGCCTTGCCTTGCTTGGGCCATGTCGTGCCCTTGCTTGCCTTTCTTGGGTCATGCTTACCTTGCTTGGGCCATGTTGTGCCCTTGCTTACCTTTCTTGGGTCATGCCTTGCCTTGCTTGGGCCATGTCGTGCCCTTGCTTACCTTTCTTGGGTCATGCCTTGCCTTGCTTGGGCCATGTCGTGCCCTTGCTTGCCTTTCTTGGGTCATGCTTACCTTGCTTAGGCCATGTCGTGCCCTTGCTTACCTTGCTTGGGTCATGCCTTGCCTTGCTTGGGCCATGTCGTGCCCTTGCTTACCTTTCTTGGGTCATGCCTTGCCTTGCTTGGGCCAAGTCGTGCCCTTGCTTGCCTTTCTTGGGTCATGCTTACCTTGCTTGGGCCATGTCGTGCCCTTGCTTACCTTTCTTGGGTCATGCCTTGCCTTGCTTGGGCCAAGTCGTGCCCTTGCTTGCCTTTCTTGGGTCATGCTTACCTTGCTTGGGCCATGTCGTGCCCTTGCTTGCCTTTCTTGGGTCATGTCGTGCCCTTGCTTACCTTTCTTGGTCATGCCTTGCCTTGCTTGGCCATGTCGTGCCCTTGCTTACCTATCTTGGGTCATGCCTTGCCTTGCTTGGGCCATGTCGTGCCCTTGCTTACCTTTCTTGGGTGATGTCTTGCCTTGCTTGGGCCATGTCGTGCCCTTGCTTACCTTTCTTGGGTGATGTCTTGCCTTGCTTGGGCCAAGTCGTGCCCTTGCTTGCCTTTCTTGGGTCATGCTTACCTTGCTTGGGCCATGTCGTGCCCTTGCTTACCTTTCTTGGGTCATGCCTTGCCTTGCTTGGGCCAGGTCGTGCCCTTGCTTACCTTTCTTGGGCCATGCTTACCTTGCTTGGGCCATGTCGTGCCCTTGCTTACCTTTCTTGGGTCATGCCTTGCCTTGCTTGGGCCATGTCGTGCCCTTGCTTACCTTTCTTGGGTCATGCCTTGCCTTGCTTGGGCCATGTCGTGCCCTTGCTTACCTTTCTTGGGTCATGCCTTGCCTTGCTTGGGCCATGTCGTGCCCTTGCTTACCTTTCTTGGGTCATGCCTTGCCTTGCTTGGGCCATGTCGTGCCCTTGCTTGCCTTTCTTGGGTCATGCTTACCTTGCTTGGGCCATGTCGTGCCCTTGCTTACCTTTCTTGGGTCATGCCTTGCCTTGCTTGGGCCATGTCGTGCCCTTGCTTACCTTTCTTGGGTCATGCCTTGCCTTGCTTGGGCCATGTCGTGCCCTTGCTTGCCTTTCTTGGGTCATGCTTACCTTGCTTAGGCCATGTCGTGCCCTTGCTTACCTTTCTTGGGTCATGCCTTGCCTTGCTTGGGCCATGTCGTGCCCTTGCTTACCTTTCTTGGGTCATGCCTTGCCTTGCTTGGGCCAAGTCGTTCCCTTGCTTGCCTTTCTTGGGTCATGCTTACCTTGCTTGGGCCATGTCGTGCCCTTGCTTACCTTTCTTGGGTCATGCCTTGCCTTGCTTGGGCCATGTCGTGCCCTTGCTTACCTTTCTTGGGTCATGCTTCCCTTGCTTGGGCCATGTCGTGCCCTTGCTTACCTTTCTTGGGTCATGCCTTACCTTGCTTGGGCCATGTCGTGCCCTTGCTTACCTTTCTTGGATCATGCTTTGCCTTGCTTGGGCCATGTTGTGCCCTTGCTTACCTTTCTTGGGTCATGCCTTGCCTTGCTTGGGCCAAGTCGTGCCCTTGCTTGCCTTTCTTGGGTCATGCTTACCTTGCTTGGGCCATGTCGTGCCCTTGCTTGCCTTTCTTGGGTCATGCCTTGCCTTGCTTGGGCCATGTCGTGCCCTTGCTTACCTTTCTTGGGTCATGCCTTGCTTTGCTTGTGCCATGTCGTGCCCTTGCTTACCTTTCTTGGGTCATGCTTACCTTGTTTGGGCCATGTCGTGCCCTTGCTTACCTTTCTTGGTCATGCCTTGCCTTGCTTGGCCATGTCGTGCCCTTGCTTACCTATCTTGGGTCATGCCTTGCCTTGCTTGGGCCATGTCGTGCCCTTGCTTACCTTTCTTGGGTGATGTCTTGCCTTGCTTGGGCCATGTCGTGCCCTTGCTTACCTTTCTTGGGTCATGCTTACCTTGTTTGGGCCATGTCGTGCCCTTGCTTACCTTTCTTGGTCATGCCTTGCCTTGCTTGGGCCATGTCGTGCCCTTGCTTACCTTTCTTGGGTCATGCCTTGCCTTGCTTGGGCCATGTCGTGCCGTTGCTTACCTTTCTTGGGTCATGCTTACCTTGTTTGGGCCATGTCGTGCCCTTGCTTACCTTTCTTGGTCATGCCTTGCCTTGCTTGGGCCATGTCGTGCCCTTGCTTACCTTTCTTGGGTCATGCTTGCCTTGCTTGGGCCATGTCGTGCCCTTGCTTACCTTTCTTGGGTCATGCTTACCTTGCTTGGGCCATGTCGTACCCTTGCTTACCTTTCTTGGGTCATACCTTGCCTTGCTTGGGCCATGTCGTGCCCTTGCTTACCTTTCTTGGGTCATGCCTTGCCTTGCTTGGGACATGTCGTGCCCTTGCTTACCTTTCTTGGGTCATGCCTTGCCTTGCTTGGGCCATGTCGTGCCCTTGCTTACCTTTCTTGGGTCATGCTTACCTTGTTTGGGCCATGTCGTGCCCTTGCTTACCTTTCTTGGTCATGCCTTGCCTCGCTTGGCCATGTCGTGCCCTTGCTTACCTATCTTGGGTCATGCCTTGCCTTGCTTGGGCCATGTCGTGCCCTTGCTTACCTTTCTTGGTTCATGCCTTGCCTTGCTTGGGCCATGTCGTGCCCTTGCTTGCCTTTCTTGGGTCATGCCTTGCCTTGCTTGGGCCATGTCGTGCCCTTGCTTACCTTTCTTGGGTCATGCCTTGCCTTGCTTGGGCCATGTCGTGCCCTTGCTTCCCTTTCTTGGGTCATGCCTTGCCTTGCTTGGGCCATGTCGTGCCCTTGCTTCCCTTTCTTGGGTCATGCCTTGCCTTGCTTGGGCCAAGTCGTGCCCTTGCTTGCCTTTCTTGGGTCATGCTTACCTTGCTTGGGCCATGTCGTGCCCTTGCTTACCTTTCTTGGGTCATGCCTTGCCTTGCTTGGGCCATGTCGTGCCCTTGCTTCCCTTTCTTGGGTCATGCTTCCCTTGCTTGGGCCATGTCGTGCCCTTGCTTACCTTTCTTGGGTCATGCCTTGCCTTGCTTGGGCCATGTCGTGCCCTTGCTTACCTTTCTTGGGTCATGACTTGCCTTGCTTGGGCCATGTCGTGCCCTTGCTTGCCTTTCTTGGGTCATGCTTACCTTGCTTGGGCCATGTCGTGCCCTTGCTTACCTTTCTTGGGTCATGCCTTGCCTTGCTTGGGCCATGTCGTGCCCTTGCTTACCTTTCTTGGGTCATGCCTTGCCTTGCTTGGGCCAAGTCGTGCCCTTGCTTGCCTTTCTTGGGTCATGCTTACCTTGCTTGGGCCATGTCGTGCCCTTGCTTACCTTTCTTGGGTCATGCCTTGCCTTGCTTGGGCCAGGTCGTGCCCTTGCTTACCTTTCTTGGGTCATGCCTTGCCTTGCTTGGGCCATGTCGTGCCCTTGCTTGCCTTTCTTGGGTCATGCCTTGCCTTGCTTGGGTCATGTCGTGCCCTTGCTTACCTTTCTTGGGTCATGCTTACCTTGTTTGGGCCATGTCGTGCCCTTGCTTACCTTTCTTGGTCATGCCTTGCCTTGCTTGGGCCATGTCGTGCCCTTGCTTACCTTTCTTGGGTCATGCTTGCCTTGCTTGGGCCATGTCGTGCCCTTGCTTACCTTTCTTGGGTCATGCTTACCTTGCTTGGGCCATGTCGTACCCTTGCTTACCTTTCTTGGGTCATACCTTGCCTTGCTTGGGCCATGTCGTGCCCTTGCTTACCTTTCTTGGGTCATGCCTTGCCTTGCTTGGGACATGTCGTGCCCTTGCTTACCTTTCTTGGGTCATGCCTTGCCTTGCTTGGGCCATGTCGTGCCCTTGCTTACCTTTCTTGGGTCATGCTTACCTTGTTTGGGCCATGTCGTGCCCTTGCTTACCTTTCTTGGTCATGCCTTGCCTCGCTTGGCCATGTCGTGCCCTTGCTTACCTATCTTGGGTCATGCCTTGCCTTGCTTGGGCCATGTCGTGCCCTTGCTTACCTTTCTTGGTTCATGCCTTGCCTTGCTTGGGCCATGTCGTGCCCTTGCTTGCCTTTCTTGGGTCATGCCTTGCCTTGCTTGGGCCATGTCATGCCCTTGCTTACCTTTCTTGGGTCATGCCTTGCCTTGCTTGGGCCATGTCGTGCCCTTGCTTCCCTTTCTTGGGTCATGCCTTGCCTTGCTTGGGCCATGTCGTGCCCTTGCTTCCCTTTCTTGGGTCATGCCTTGCCTTGCTTGGGCCAAGTCGTGCCCTTGCTTGCCTTTCTTGGGTCATGCTTACCTTGCTTGGGCCATGTCGTGCCCTTGCTTACCTTTCTTGGGTCATGCCTTGCCTTGCTTGGGCCATGTCGTGCCCTTGCTTCCCTTTCTTGGGTCATGCTTCCCTTGCTTGGGCCATGTCGTGCCCTTGCTTACCTTTCTTGGGTCATGCCTTGCCTTGCTTGGGCCATGTCGTGCCCTTGCTTACCTTTCTTGGGTCATGACTTGCCTTGCTTGGGCCATGTCGTGCCCTTGCTTGCCTTTCTTGGGTCATGCTTACCTTGCTTGGGCCATGTCGTGCCCTTGCTTACCTTTCTTGGGTCATGCCTTGCCTTGCTTGGGCCATGTCGTGCCCTTGCTTACCTTTCTTGGGTCATGCCTTGCCTTGCTTGGGCCAAGTCGTGCCCTTGCTTGCCTTTCTTGGGTCATGCTTACCTTGCTTGGGCCATGTCGTGCCCTTGCTTACCTTTCTTGGGTCATGCCTTGCCTTGCTTGGGCCAGGTCGTGCCCTTGCTTACCTTTCTTGGGTCATGCCTTGCCTTGCTTGGGCCATGTCGTGCCCTTGCTTGCCTTTCTTGGGTCATGCCTTGCCTTGCTTGGGTCATGTCGTGCCCTTGCTTGCCTTTCTTGGGTCATGCCTTGCCTTGCTTGGGTCATGTCGTGCCCTTGCTTGCCTTTCTTGGGTCATGCCTTGCCTTGCTTAGGCCATGTCGTGCCCTTGCTTGCATTTTTTTTGAATTTTTTTAGAATTTTTTTGATTTTTTTCTTTTTTTTCAAAAAAATAATTTTTCGCGTCAAATCGGGTCTCGGACAAAAAATTATGCGTCAAATCCGTCGAATGATCCAAAATTTTCAATCCGTCTAATGTCATGGGCATGTGTGGTGTCGTAGGGGGGCCGACCATGCCCAACGGTGCCCAACGGTGCCCACAAGAGAGTTTTAAGCCAACCTTGAGCATCCATCCTTCCACTCTCACCCTCCCCCTATAGAGGTTTATTTTGAATTAGCTAAATTTTCCTAGTGAACACCCAAGTGACAGTAACATAATAATGGCTCAAAACTTGAGTTTTTGTCATAATAATGCCCCGTTTTTTTTGTTGGAAAACCTTATATGGGCATTAAGCTTAATTTTCATGATTTTTTTTTTTCAAAGAAATTATTTTTGTTTTCCGAAAATAGGGAAAATAGGGGTAAAAACGGGAAAAATAAGGGAAAAATTCAAAAAAATCTTTAAAAAATCCCAAAAAATCCCAAAAAATTCAAAAAAATCCCAAAAAATTATTGGTGTTGAAATTTTTTATTTTTGGACCTAGGGGGGTGCCCGTGTGGTCCCGGGTTGCTATTTTAGGGGTAAAAACGGGGAAAATCCCAAAAAATTCAAAAAAATCCCAAAAAATCCGAAAAAATAGGAAAAGACATATAAATATATATAGAAAACATTGGTGTTGAAATGTTTTATTTTGGGACCTCGGGGGGTGCCCGTGTGGTCCCGGGTTGCTATTTTTGGAAAGTTTTCGGGAAAATTCATTCATGGTGGTCATTATTGTGCATGTGGTCCGATCGTTTTGCCTTGGGCCATGCCTTGGGTCCGATTGTTGTGCCTTGGGCCATGCCTTTCCCTTGCGTGCTTATGGATGCCATGCCCTTGGTCCATGTCAATGCGATCGTTAGGAATGCAACACAGAAAACCATCACTCGCCCAAGGCCTGTATAGCACTTGGAGCAAACACTGAAGAGGTTTATCGGCGTGCGGTTCACGAAGCCCGCCAGCTAAAAAAACCAAACACCACTCACACGCGTAGCGTACTGCTTGGCCAAGAAACAACGAGCTTGCATCCCACGACCACAAAGTGGCCGCAAGGATGGGCTAGATGTCCCCCGACTAGCACCGTTTGACGTGAAAGAAACAAACAAATCGAGGCGGGACAACACTGGCTAAGGTTAGCTAACACAACGTCAACTAGAATTGGACTGCACCCACATGCCGCTTGATATCGCCCGCATCCGGGAACGGTCCGCATCGAGTTTCGGAAACATTAGCACACTAAAGCCAAAAGGGACAAGAGGTTTGTTCAAAGATCGACGACGAGATTTAGTCCGCTCTCTAGTGTGCTGCTTGGTCCTCTGCCCGCACACAAGAACAGTCCGAATCCGGTCATCGAGGCCCAAGCTCCCCTCGACTATAGTACCCGTTCCAGGTTTGCTCGAAGGAACGACGACGAGATTTAGTATGCTCTTGTGTGCTTCTTGGTCCGTTGCCCGCACACTAGAACACACCGCATCCGATCATGGATTCCCAAGCTCCCCTACAATACCTACGAGGTTTGTTCGAAGGACGACGTCAACTAGATTTTAGTCCGCGCTCGTGGGCTGCTCGGTCCGCTGCCCGTAAGAACAGACCGCATCCGGTCGACAAGTCCCAAACTCCCCTCCGCTAACCCATCCGAGAGACGACCGCGGGACCATTGCGGCATACGAAAAAACGAGGTCAAGTCGGGACGTTAGCCATATTGCGGGCCAAATCCACCACCGTCATCCCTCGACTTTACGGAGCCGAAAAATTCCCTCAATGCATCGTTGGATTTTTTTTTCTGAACAACGAAAACTCAAGGTCAAGTCGGTACTATGGCCTTGTCGCAGGCCAATTCCACAACCGTCATCCCCCGAAATACTCCGTCAATCGAACCGTAACACCTTTCTTTGCTTACCTTGCTTGGGATATGCCTTGCCATGCCTTCCTCTTGCCTTTCTTTGCCACGACTTTCCCTTGCTTACCTTGCTTGGGCCATGCCTTGCCACGACTTGCCCTTACATGCCTTTCTTTGCCACGACTTGCCCTTGCTTGCCTTGCTTGGGCATGGCGTGCCCTTACTTACCTTTCTTGGGTCATGCTTACCTTGTTTGGGCCATGTCGTGCCCTTGCTTACCTTTCTTGGGTCATGCCTTGCCTTGCTTGGGCCATGTCGTGCCTTGCTTACCTTTCTTGGGTCATGCTTACCTTGCCTTGGCCATGTCGTGCCCTTTCTTACCTTTCTTGGGTCATGCCTTGCCTTGTTTGGGCCATGTCGTGCCCTTGCTTACCTTTCTTGGGTCATGCTTACCTTGCTTGGGCCATGTCGTGCCCTTGCTTACCTTTCTTGGGTCATGCTTACCTTACTTGGGCCATGTCGTGCCCTTGCTTACCTTTCTTGGGTCATGCCTTGCCTTGCTTGGGCCATGTCGTTCCCTTGCTTACCTTTCTTGGGCCATGCCTTGCCTTGCTTGGGCGATGTCGTGCCCTTGCTTACCTTTCTTGGGTGATGCTAACCTTGCTTGGGCCATGTCGTGCCCTTGCTTACCTTTCTTGGGTCATGCCTTGCCTTTCTTGGGCCAAGTCGTGCCCTTGCTTACCTTTCTTGGGTCTTGCTTACCTTGTTTGGGCCATGTCGTGCCCTTGCTTACCTTTCTTGGGTCATGCTTACCTTGCTTGGGCCATGTCGTGCCCTTGCTTACCTTTCTTGGGTCATGCCTTGCCTTGCTTGGGCCATGTCGTGCCCTTGCTTACCTTTCTTGGTACTTGCTTACCTTGTTTGGGCCATGTCGTGCCCTTGCTTACCTTTCTTGGGTCATGCTTACCTTGTTTGGGCCATGTCGTGCCCTTGCTTACCTTTCTTAGGTCATGCCTTGCCTTGCTTGGGCCATGTCCTGCCCTTGCTTACCTTTCTTGGGTCTTGTTTACCTTGTATGGGGCATGTCGTGCCCTTGCTTACCTTTCTTGGGTCATGCCTTGCCTTGCTTGGGCCATGTCGTGCCCTTGCTTACCTTTCTTGGGTCATGCTTACCTTGCTTGGGCCATGTCGTGCCCTTGCTTACCTTTCTTGGGTCATGCTTACCTTGCTTGGGCCATGTCGTGCCCTTGCTTACCTTTCTTGGGTCATGCCTTGCCTTGCTTGGGCCATGTCGTGCCCTTGCTTACCTCTCTTGGGTCATGCTTACCTTGCTTGGCCATGTCGTGCCCTTGCTTACCTTTCTTGGGTGATGCTTACCTTGCTTGGGCCATGTCGTGCCCTTGCTTACCTTTCTTGGGTCATGCTTACCTTGCTTGGGCCATGTCGTACCCTTGCTTACCTTTCTTGGGTCATGCCATGCCTTGCTTGGGCCATGTCGTGCCCTTGCTTACCTTTCTTGGGTCATGCCTTGCCTTGCTTGGGACATGTCGTGCCCTTGCTTACCTTTCTTGGGTCATGCCTTGCCTTGCTTGGGCCATGTCGTGCCCTTGCTTACCTTTCTTGGGTAATGCTTACCTTGTTTGGGCCATGTCGTGCCCTTGCTTACCTTTCTTGGTCATGCCTTGCCTTGCTTGGCCATGTCGTGCCCTTGCTTACCTATCTTGAGTCATGCCTTGCCTTGCTTGGGCCATGTCGTGCCCTTGCTTACCTTTCTTGGGTAATGCTTACCTTGTTTGGGCCATGTCGTGCCCTTGCTTACCTTTCTTGGTCATGCCTTGCCTTGCTTGGCCATGTCGTGCCCTTGCTTACCTATCTTGAGTCATGCCTTGCCTTGCTTGGGCCATGTCGTGCCCTTGCTTACCTTTCTTGGGTCATGCCTTGCCTTGTTTGGGCCATGTCGTGCCCTTGCTTACCTTTCTTGGGTCATGCTTACCTTGCTTGGGCCATGTCGTGCCCTTGCTTACCTTTCTTGGGTCATGCTTACCTTACTTGGGCCATGTCGTGCCCTTGCTTACCTTTCTTGGGTCATGCCTTGCCTTGCTTGGGCCATGTCGTTCCCTTGCTTACCTTTCTTGGGCCATGCCTTGCCTTGCTTGGGCGATGTCGTGCCCTTGCTTACCTTTCTTGGGTGATGCTAACCTTGCTTGGGCCATGTCGTGCCCTTGCTTACCTTTCTTGGGTCATGCCTTGCCTTTCTTGGGCCAAGTCGTGCCCTTGCTTACCTTTCTTGGGTCTTGCTTACCTTGTTTGGGCCATGTCGTGCCCTTGCTTACCTTTCTTGGGTCATGCTTACCTTGCTTGGGCCATGTCGTGCCCTTGCTTACCTTTCTTGGGTCATGCCTTGCCTTGCTTGGGCCATGTCGTGCCCTTGCTTACCTTTCTTGGTACTTGCTTACCTTGTTTGGGCCATGTCGTGCCCTTGCTTACCTTTCTTGGGTCATGCTTACCTTGTTTGGGCCATGTCGTGCCCTTGCTTACCTTTCTTAGGTCATGCCTTGCCTTGCTTGGGCCATGTCCTGCCCTTGCTTACCTTTCTTGGGTCTTGCTTACCTTGTATGGGGCATGTCGTGCCCTTGCTTACCTTTCTTGGGTCATGCCTTGCCTTGCTTGGGCCATGTCGTGCCCTTGCTTACCTTTCTTGGGTCATGCTTACCTTGCTTGGGCCATGTCGTGCCCTTGCTTACCTTTCTTGGGTCATGCTTACCTTGCTTGGGCCATGTCGTGCCCTTGCTTACCTTTCTTGGGTCATGCCTTGCCTTGCTTGGGCCATGTCGTGCCCTTGCTTACCTCTCTTGGGTCATGCTTACCTTGCTTGGCCATGTCGTGCCCTTGCTTACCTTTCTTGGGTGATGCTTACCTTGCTTGGGCCATGTCGTGCCCTTGCTTACCTTTCTTGGGTCATGCTTACCTTGCTTGGGCCATGTCGTACCCTTGCTTACCTTTCTTGGATCATGCCATGCCTTGCTTGGGCCATGTCGTGCCCTTGCTTACCTTTCTTGGGTCATGCCTTGCCTTGCTTGGGACATGTCGTGCCCTTGCTTACCTTTCTTGGGTCATGCCTTGCCTTGCTTGGGCCATGTCGTGCCCTTGCTTACCTTTCTTGGGTAATGCTTACCTTGTTTGGGCCATGTCGTGCCCTTGCTTACCTTTCTTGGTCATGCCTTGCCTTGCTTGGCCATGTCGTGCCCTTGCTTACCTATCTTGAGTCATGCCTTGCCTTGCTTGGGCCATGTCGTGCCCTTGCTTACCTTTCTTGGGTCATGCCTTGCCTTGCTTGGGCCATGTCGTGCCCTTGCTTACCTTTCTTGGGTCATGCTTACCTTGTTTGGGCCATGTCGTGCCCTTGCTTACCTTTCTTGGTCATGCCTTGCCTTGCTTGGCCATGTCGTGCCCTTGCTTACCTATCTTGGGTCATGCCTTGCCTTGCTTGGGCCATGTCGTGCCCTTGCTTACCTTTCTTGGGTCATGCCTTGCCTTGCTTGGGCCATGTCGTGCCCTTGCTTACCTTTCTTGGGTCATGCTTACCTTGCTTGGGCCATGTCGTGCCCTTGCTTACCTTTCTTGGGTCATGCTTACCTTGCTTGGGCCATGTCGTACCCTTGCTTACCTTTCTTGGGTCATGCCATGCCTTGCTTGGGCCATGTCGTGCCCTTGCTTACCTTTCTTGGGTCATGCCTTGCCTTGCTTGGGACATGTCGTGCCCTTGCTTACCTTTCTTGGGTCATGCCTTGCCTTGCTTGGGCCATGTCGTGCCCTTGCTTACCTTTCTTGGGTCATGCTTACCTTGTTTGGGCCATGTCGTGCCCTTGCTTACCTTTCTTGGTCATGCCTTGCCTTGCTTGGCCATGTCGTGCCCTTGCTTACCTATCTTGGGTCATGCCTTGCCTTGCTTGGGCCATGTCGTGCCCTTGCTTACCTTTCTTGGGTCATGCCTTGCCTTGCTTGGGCCATGTCGTGCCCTTGCTTACCTTTCTTGGGTCATGCTTACCTTGTTTGGGCCATGTCGTGCCCTTGCTTACCTTTCTTGGTCATGCCTTGCCTTGTTTGGGCCATGTCGTGCCCTTACTTACCTTTCTTGGGTCATGTCTTGCCTTGCTTGGGCCATGTCGTGCCCTTGCTTACCTTTCTTGGGTCATGCTTACCTTGTTTGGGCCATGTCGTGCCCTTGCTTACCTTTCTTGGTAATGCCTTGCCTTGCTTGGGCCATGTCGTTCCCTTGCTTACCTTTCTTGGGTCATGCTTGCCTTGCTTGGGCCATGTCGTGCCCTTGCTTACCTTTCTTGGGTCATGCTTACCTTGCTTGGGCCATGTCGTACCCTTGCTTACCTTTCTTGGGTCATGCCTTGCCTTGCTTGGGCCATGTCGTGCCCTTGCTTACCTTTCTTGGGTCATGCCTTGCCTTGCTTGGGACATGTCGTGCCCTTGCTTACCTTTCTTGGGTCATGCCTTGCCTTGCTTGGGCCATGTCGTGCCCTTGCTTACCTTTCTTGGGTCATGCTTACCTTGTTTGGGCCATGTCGTGCCCTTGCTTACCTTTCTTGGTCATGCCTTGCCTTGCTTGGCCATGTCGTGCCCTTGCTTACCTATCTTGGGTCATGCCTTGCCTTGCTTGGGCCATGTCGTGCCCTTGCTTACCTTTCTTGGGTCATGCCTTGCCTTGCTTGAGCCATGTCGTGCCCTTGCTTGCCTTTCTTGGGTCATGCCTTGCCTTGCTTGGGCCATGTCGTGCCCTTGCTTACCTTTCTTGGGTCATGCTTCCTTTGCTTGGGCCATGTCGTGCCCTTGCTTACCTTTCTTGGGTCATGCCTTGCCTTGATTGGGCCATGTCGTGCCCTTGCTTACCTTTCTTGGGTCATGCCTTGCCTTGCTTGGGCCAAGTCGTGCCCTTGCTTGCCTTTCTTGGGTCATGCTTACCTTGCTTGGGCCATGTCGTGCCCTTGCTTACCTTTCTTGGGTCATGCCTTGCCTTGCTTGGGCCATGTCGTGCCCTTGCTTACCTTTCTTGGGTCATGCTTCCCTTGCTTGGGCCATGTCGTGCCCTTGCTTACCTTTCTTGGGTCATGCCTTGCCTTGCTTGGGCCATGTCGTGCCCTTGCTTACCTTTCTTGGGTCATGCCTTGCCTTGCTTGGGCCATGTCGTGCCCTTGCTTGCCTTTCTTGGGTCATGCTTACCTTGCTTGGGCCATGTCGTGCCCTTGCTTACCTTTCTTGGGTCATGCCTTGCCTTGCTTGGGCCATGTCGTGCCCTTGCTTACCTTTCTTGGGTCATGCCTTGTCTTGCTTGGGCCAAGTCGTGCCCTTGCTTGCCTTTCTTGGGTCATGCTTACCTTGCTTGGGCCATGTCGTGCCCTTGCTTACCTTTCTTGGGTCATGCCTTGCCTTGCTTGGGCCATGTCGTGCCCTTGCTTACCTTTCTTGGGTCATGCTTACCTTGCTTGGGCCATGTCGTGCCCTTGCTTACCTTTCTTGGGTCATGCCTTGCCTTGCTTGGGCCATGTCGTGCCCTTGCTTACCTTTCTTGGGTCATGCTTCCCTTGCTTGGGCCATGTCGTGCCCTTGCTTACCTTTCTTGGGTCATGCCTTGCCTTGCTTGGGCCATGTCGTGCCCTTGCTTACCTTTCTTGGGTCATGCCTTGCCTTGCTTGGGCCATGTCGTGCCCTTGCTTACCTTTCTTGGGTCATGCCTTGCCTTGCTTGGGCCATGTCGTGCCCTTGCTTGCCTTTCTTGGGTCATGCTTCCCTTGCTTGGGCCATGTCGTGCCCTTGCTTACCTTTCTTGGGTCATGCCTTGCCTTGCTTGGGCCATGTCGTGCCCTTGCTTACCTTTCTTGGGTCATGCCTTGCCTTGCTTGGGCCATGTCGTGCCCTTGCTTGCCTTTCTTGGGTCATGCTTACCTTGCTTGGGCCATGTCGTGCCCTTGCTTACCTTTCTTGGGTCATGCCTTGCCTTGCTTGGGCAATGTCGTGCCCTTGCTTACCTTTCTTGGGTCATGCCTTGCCTTGCTTGGGCCAAGTCGTGCCCTTGCTTGGCTTTCTTGGGTCATGCTTACCTTGCTTGGGCCATGTCGTGCCCTTGCTTACCTTTCTTGGGTCATGCCTTGCCTTGCTTGGGCCATGTCGTGCCCTTGCTTACCTTTCTTGGGTCATGCTTCCCTTGCTTGGGCCATGTCGTGCCCTTGCTTGCCTTTCTTGGGTCATGCTTACCTTGCTTGGGCCATGTCGTGCCCTTGCTTACCTTTCTTGGGTCATGCCTTGCCTTGCTTGGGCCATGTCGTGCCCTTGCTTACCTTTCTTCGGTCATGCCTTGCCTTGCTTGGGCCAAGTCGTGCCCTTGCTTGCCTTTCTTGGGTCATGCTTACCTTGCTTGGGCCATGTCGTGCCCTTGCTTACCTTTCTTGGGTCATGCCTTGCCTTGCTTGGGCCATGTCGTGCCCTTGCTTACCTTTCTTGGGTCATGCCTTGCCTTGCTTGGGCCATGTCGTGCCCTTGCTTGCCTTTCTTGGGTCATGCTTACCTTGCTTGGGCCATGTCGTGCCCTTGCTTACCTTTCTTGGGTCATGCCTTGCCTTGCTTGGGCCATGTCGTGCCCTTGCTTACCTTTCTTGGGTCATGCCTTGCCTTGCTTGGGCCAAGTCGTGCCCTTGCTTGCCTTTCTTTGGTCATGCTTACCTTGCTTGGGCCATGTCGTGCCCTTGCTTACCTTTCTTGGGTCATGCCTTGCCTTGCTTGGGCCATGTCGTGCCCTTGCTTACCTTTCTTGGGTCATGCTTCCCTTGCTTGGGCCATGTGTGCCCTTGCTTACCTTTCTTGGGTCATGCCTTGCCTTGCTTGGGCCATGTCGTGCCCTTGCTTGCCTTTCTTGGGTCATGCCTTGCCTTGCTTGGGCCAAGTCGTGCCCTTGCATACCTTTCTTGGGTCATGCTTACCTTGCTTGGGCCATGTCGTGCCCTTGCTTACCTTTCTTGGGTCATGCCTTGCTTTGCTTGGGCCATGTCGTGCCCTTGCTTGCCTTTCTTGGGTCATGCCTTGCCTTGCTTGGGCCAAGTCGTGCCCTTGCTTGCCTTTCTTGGGTCATGCTTATCTTGCTTGGGCCATGTCGTGCCCTTGCTTACCTTTCTTGGGTCATGCCTTGCCTTGCTTGGGCCATGTCGTGCCCTTGCTTACCTTTCTTGGGTCATGCCTTGCCTTGCTTGGGCCATGTCGTGCCCTTGCTTGCCTTTCTTGGGTCATGCCTTGCCTTGCTTGGGTCATGTCGTGCCCTTGCTTGCGTTTCTTGGGTCATGCCTTGCCTTGCTTAGGCCATGTCGTGCCCTTGCTTGCCTTTCTTTGGTCATGCCTTGCCTTGCTTGGGCCATGTCGTGCCCTTGCTTGCCTTTCTTGGGTCATGCCTTGCCTTGCTTGGGCCAAGTCGTGCCCTTGCATACCTTTCTTGGGTCATGCTTACCTTGCTTGGGCCATGTCGTGCCCTTGCTTACCTTTCTTGGGTCATGCCTTGCCTTGCTTGGGCCATGTCGTGCCCTTGCTTGCCTTTCTTGGGTCATGCCTTGCTTTGCTTGGGCCAAGTCGTGCCCTTGCTTGCCTTTCTTGGGTCATGCTTATCTTGCTTGGGCCATGTCGTGCCCTTGCTTACCTTTCTTGGGTCATGCCTTGCCTTGCTTGGGCCATGTCGTGCCCTTGCTTACCTTTCTTGGGTCATGCCTTGCCTTGCTTGGGCCATGTCGTGCCCTTGCTTGCCTTTCTTGGGTCATGCCTTGCCTTGCTTGGGTCATGTCGTGCCCTTGCTTGCGTTTCTTGGGTCATGCCTTGCCTTGCTTAGGCCATGTCGTGCCCTTGCTTGCCTTTCTTTGGTCATGCCTTGCCTTGCTTGGGCCATGTCGTGCCCTTGCTTGCCTTTCTTGGGCCATGTCGTGCCCTTGCTTGCCTTTCTTGGGTCATGCTTTGCCTTGCTTGGGCCATGTCGTGCCCTTGCTTGCCTTTCTTGGGTCATGTCTTGCCTTGCTTGGGCCATGTCGTGCCCTTGCTTGCCTTTCTTGGGTCATGGATTGCCTTGCTTGGGCCATGTCGTGCCCTTGCTTGCCTTTCTTGGGTCATGCATTGCTTTGCTTGGGCCATGTCGTGCCCTTGCTTGCCTTTCTTGGGTCATACCTTGCCTTGCTTGGGCCATGTCGTGCCCTTGCTTAGAGACAACAAATTTTTTTTCAAAAAAAAAAATTTTTAATTTTTTTTTTAATTTTTTTAGAATTTTTTTGATTTTTTTTTTTTGTTTCAAAAAAATAATTTTTCGCGTCAAATCGGGTCTCGGACAAAAAATTATGCGTCAAATCCGTCGAATGATCCAAAATTTTCAATCCGTCTAATGTCATGGGCATGTGTGGTGTCGTAGGGGGGCCGACCATGCCCAACGGTGCCCACAAGAGAGTTTTAAGCCAACCATGACCATCCATCCTTCCACTCTCACCCTCCCCCTATAGAGGTTTATTTTGAATTAGCTAAATTTTCCTAGTGAACACCCAAGTGACAGTAACATAATAATGGCTCAAAACTTGAGTTTTTGTCATAATAATGCCCCGTTTTTTTTGTTGGAAAACCTTATATGGGCATTAAGCTTAATTTTCATGATTTTTTTTTTCAAAAAAATTATTTTTGTTTTCCGAAAATACGGAAAATAGGGGTAAAAACGGGAAAAATAAGGGAAAAATTCAAAAAAATCTCAAAAAAATCCCAAAAAATCCCAAAAAATTCAAAAAAATCCCAAAAAATTATTGGTGTTGAAATGTTTTATTTTTGGACCTAGGGGGGTGCCCGTGTGGTCCCGGGTTGCTATTTTAGGGGTAAAAACGGGGAAAATCCCAAAAAATTCAAAAAAAACCAAAAAATCCGAAAAAATAGGAAAAGACATATAAATATATATATAGAAAACATTGGTGTTGAAATTTTTTATTTTGGGACCTCGGGGGGTGCCCGTGTGGTCCCGGGTTGCTATTTTTGGAAAGTTTTCGGGAAAATTCATTCATAGTGGTCATTATTGTGCATGTGGTCCGATCGTTTTGCCTTGGGCCATGCCTTGGGTCCGATTGTTGTGCCTTGGGCCATGCCTTTCCCTTGCGTGCTTATGGATGCCATGCCCTTGGTCCATGTCAATGCGATCGTTAGGAATGCAACACAGAAAACCATCACTCGCCCAAGGCCTGTATAGCACTTGGAGCAAACACTGAAGAGGTTTATTGGCGTGCGGTTCACGGAGCCCGCCAGCTAAAAACACCAAACACCACTCACACGCGTAGCGTACCGCTTGGCCAAGAAACAACGAGCTTGCATCCCACGACCACAAAGTGGCCGCAAGGATGGGCTAGATGTCCCCCGACTAGCACCGTTTGACGTGAAAGAAACAAACAAATCGAGGCGGGACAACACTGGCTAAGGTTAGCTAACACAACGTCAACTAGAATTGGACTGCACCCACATGCCGCTTGATATCGCCCGCATCCGGGAACGGTCCGCATCGAGTTTCGGAAACATTAGCACACTAAAGCCAAAAGGGACAAGAGGTTTGTTCAAAGATCGACGACGAGATTTAGTCCGCTCTCTAGTGTGCTGCTTGGTCCTCTGTCCGCACACAAGAACAGTCCGAATCCGGTCATCGAGGCCCAAGCTCCCCTCGACTATAGTACCCGTTCCAGGTTTGCTCGAAGGAACGACGACGAGATTTAGTATGCTCTTGTGTGCTTCTTGGTCCGTTTCCCGCACACTAGAACACACCGCATCCGATCATGGATTCCCAAGCTCCCCTACAATACCTACGAGGTTTGTTCGAAGGACGACGTCAACTAGATTTTAGTCCGCGCTCGTGGGCTGCTCGGTCCGCTGCCCGCAAGAACAGACCGCATCCGGTCGACAAGTCCCAAACTCCCCTCACCTAACCCATCCGAGAGACGACCGCGGGACCATTGCGGCATACGAAAAAACGAGGTCAAGTCGGGACGTTAGCCGTATTGCGGGCCAAATCCACCACCGTCATCCCCCGACTTTACGGAGCCGAAAAATTCCCTCAATGCATCGTTGGATTTTTTTTTCTGAACAACGAAAACTCAAGGTCAAGTCGGTACTATGGCCGTGTCGCAGGCCAATTCCACAACCGTCATCCCCCGAAATACTCCGTCAATCCAACCGTAACACCTTTCTTTGCTTACCTTGCTTGGGATATGCCTTGCCATGCCTTCCTCTTGCCTTTCTTTGCCACGACTTTCCCTTGCTTACCTTGCTTGGGCCATGCCTTGCCACGACTTGCCCTTACATGCCTTTCTTTGCCACGACTTGCCCTTGCTTGCCTTGCTTGGGCATGGCGTGCCCTTACTTACCTTTCTTGGGTCATGATTACCTTGTTTGGGCCATGTCGTGCCCTTGCTTACCATTCTTGGGTCATGCCTTGCCTTGCTTGGGCCATGTCGTTCCCTTGCTTACCTTTCTTGGGTCTTGCTTACCTTGTTTGGGCCATGGCGTGCCCTTGCTTACCTTTCTTGGGTCATGCTTACCTTGCTTGGGCCATGTCGTGCCCTTGCTTACCTTTCTTGGGTCATGCCTTGCCTTGCTTGGGCCATGTCGTGCCCTTGCTTACCTTTCTTGGGTCTTGCTTACCTTGTTTGGGCCATGTCGTGCCCTTGCTTACCTTTCTTGGGTCATGCTTACCTTGTTTGGGCCATGTCGTGCCCTTGCTTACCTTTCTTGGGTCATGCCTTGCCTTGCTTGGGCCATGTCCTGCCCTTGCTTACCTTTCTTGGGTCTTGCTTACCTTGTATGGGGCATGTCGTGCCCTTGTTTACCTTTCTTGGGTCATGCCATGCCTTGCTTGGGCCATGTCGTGCCCTTGCTTACCTTTCTTGGGTCATGCTTACCTTGCTTGGGCCATGTCGTGCCCTTGCTTACCTTTCTTGGGTCGTGGTTACCTTGCTTGGGCCATGTCGTGCCCTTTCTTACCTTTCTTGGGTCATGCCTTGCCTTGCTTGGGCCATGTCGTGCCCTTGCTTACCTTTCTTGGGTCATGCTTACCTTGCTTGGGCCATGTCGTGCCCTTGCTTACCTTTCTTGGGTCATGCCTTACCTTGCTTGGGTCATGCTTACCTTTCTTGGGTCATGCTTTGCCTTGCTTGGGCCTTTCGTGCCCTTGCTTACCTTTCTTGGGTCTTGCTTACCTTGCTTGGGCCATGTCGTGCCCTTGCTTACCTTTCTTGGGTGATGCTTACCTTGCTTGGGCCATGTCGTGCCCTTGCTTACCTTTCTTCGGTCATGCTTACCTTGCTTGGGCCATGTCGTACCCTTGCTTACCTTTCTTGGGTCATGCCTTGCCTTGCTTGGGCCATGTCGTGCCCTTGCTTACCTTTCTTGGGTGATGCTTACCTTGCTTGGGCCATGTCGTGCCCTTGCTTACCTTTCTTGGGTCATGCTTACCTTGCTTGGGCCATGTCGTACCCTTGCTTACCTTTCTTGGGTCATGCCTTGCCTTGCTTGGGCCATGTCGTGCCCTTGCTTACCTTTCTTGGGTCATGCCTTGCCTTGCTTGGGACATGTCGTGCCCTTGCTTACCTTTCTTGGGTCATGCCTTGCCTTGCTTGGGCCATGTCGTGCCCTTGCTTACCTTTCTTGGGTCATGCTTACCTTGTTTAGGCCATGTCGTGCCCTTGCTTACCTTTCTTGGTCATGCCTTGCCTTGCTTGGCCATGTCGTGCCCTTGTTTACCTATCTTGGGTCATGCCTTGCCTTGCTTGGGCCATGTCGTGCCCTTGCTTACCTTTCTTGGGTCATGCCTTGCCTTGCTTGGGCCATGTCGTGCCCTTGCTTACCTTTCTTGGGTCATGCTTACCTTGTTTGGGCCATGTCGTGCCCTTGCTTACCTTTCTTGGTCATGCCTTGCCTTGCTTGGGCCATGTCGTGCCCTTGCTTACCTTTCTTGGGTCATGCCTTGCCTTGCTTGGGCCATGTCGTGCCCTTGCTTACCTTTCTTGGGTCATGCTTATCTTGTTTGGGCCATGTCGTGCCCTTGCTTAGCTTTCTTGGTCATGCCTTGCCTTGCTTGGGCCATGTCGTGCCCTTGCTTACCTTTCTTGGGTCATGCTTACCTTGTTTGGGCCATGGCGTGCCCTTGCTTACCTTTCTTGGGTCATGCCTTGCCTTGCTTGGGCCATGTCGTGCCCTTGCTTACCTTTCTTGGGTCATGCCTTGCCTTGCTTGGGACATGTCGTGCCCTTGCTTACCTTTCTTGGGTCATGCCTTGCCTTGCTTGGGCCATGTTGTGCCCTTGCTTACCTTTATTGGGTCATGCTTTGCCTTGCTTGGGCCATGTCGTGCCCTTGCTTACCTTTCTTGGGTCTTGCTTACCTTGCTTGGGCCTTGTCGTGCCCTTGCCTACCTTTCTTGGGTGATGCTTACCTTGCTTGGGCCATGTCGTGCCCTTGCTTACCTTTCTTGGGTCATGCTTACCTTGCTTGGGCCATGTCGTACCCTTGCTTACCTTTCTTGGGTCATGCCTTGCCTTGCTTGGGCCATGTCGTGCCCTTGCTTACCTTTCTTGGGTGATGCTTACCTTGCTTGGGCCATGTCGTGCCCTTGCTTACCTTTCTTGGATCATGCTTACCTTGCTTGGGCCATGTCGTACCCTTGCTTACCTTTCTTGGGTCATGCCTTGCCTTGCTTGGGCCATGTCGTGCCCTTGCTTACCTTTCTTGGGTCATGCCTTGCCTTGCTTGGGACATGTCGTGCCCTTGCTTACCTTTCTTAGGTCATGCCTTGCCTTGCTTGGGCCATGTCGTGCCCTTGCTTACCTTTCTTGGGTCATGCCTTGCCTTGCTTGGGCCATGTCGTGCCCTTGCTTACCTTTCTTGGGTCATGCTTACCTTGTTTGGGCCATGTCGTGCCCTTGCTTACCTTTCTTGGTCATGCCTTGCCTTGCTTGGCCATGTCGTGCCCTTGCTTACCTATCTTGGGTCATGCCTTGCCTTGCTTGGGCCATGTCGTGCCCTTGCTTACCTTTCTTGGGTCATGCCTTACCGTGCTTGGGCCATGTCGTGCCCTTGCTTACCTTTCTTGGGTCATGCCTTACCTTGCTTGGGTCATGCTTACCTTTCTTGGGTCATGCTTTGCCTTGCTTGGGCCATGTCGTGCCCTTGCTTACCTTTCTTGGGTCTTGCTTACCTTGCTTGGGCCATGTCGTGCCCTTGCTTACCTTTCTTGGGTGATGCTTACCTTGCTTGGGCCATGTCGTGCCCTTGCTTACCTTTCTTCGGTCATGCTTACCTTGCTTGGGCCATGTCGTACCCTTGCTTACCTTTCTTGGGTCATGCCTTGCCTTGCTTGGGCCATGTCGTGCCCTTGCTTACCTTTCTTGGGTGATGCTTACCTTGCTTGGGCCATGTCGTACCCTTGCTTACCTTTCTTGGGTCATGCCTTGCCTTGCTTGGGCCATGTCGTGCCCTTGCTTACCTTTCTTGGGTCATGCCTT
The DNA here is from genome assembly GCF_020520425.1 of Spinacia oleracea. Lineage (NCBI taxonomy): Eukaryota > Viridiplantae > Streptophyta > Magnoliopsida > Caryophyllales > Amaranthaceae > Spinacia > Spinacia oleracea. The sequence continues at coordinate 68,017 of NW_026614358.1, read as the reverse complement.
GCCTTGCTTGGGACATGTCGTGCCCTTGCTTACCTTTCTTGGGTCATGCCTTGCCTTGCTTGGGCCATGTCGTGCCCTTGCTTACCTTTCTTGGGTCATGCTTACCTTGTTTGGGCCATGTCGTGCCCTTGCTTACCTTTCTTGGTCATGCCTTGCCTTGCTTGGCCATGTCGTGCCCTTGCTTACCTATCTTGGGTCATGCCTTGCCTTGCTTGGGCCATGTCGTGCCCTTGCTTACCTTTCTTGGGTCATGCCTTGCCTTGCTTGGGCCATGTCGTGCCCTTGCTTACCTTTCTTGGGTCATGCTTACCTTGTTTGGGCCATGTCGTGCCCTTGCTTACCTTTCTTGGTCATGCCTTGCCTTGCTTGGGCCATGTCGTGCCCTTGCTTACCTTTCTTGGGTCATGCCTTGCCTTGCTTGGGCCATGTCATGCCCTTGCTTACCTTTCTTGGGTCATGCTTATCTTGTTTGGGCCATGTCGTGCCCTTGCTTACCTTTCTTGGTCATGCCTTGCCTTGCTTGGGCCATGTCGTGCCCTTGCTTACCTTTCTTGGGTCATGCTTACCTTGTTTGGGCCATGTCGTGCCCTTGCTTACCTTTCTTGGGTCATGCCTTGCCTTGCTTGGGCCATGTCGTGCCCTTGCTTACCTTTCTTGGGTCATGCCTTGCCTTGCTTGGGACATGTCGTGCCCTTGCTTACCTTTCTTGGGTCATGCCTTGCCTTGCTTGGGCCATGTTGTGCCCTTGCTTACCTTTATTGGGTCATGCTTTGCCTTGCTTGGGCCATGTCGTGCCCTTGCTTACCTTTCTTGGGTCTTGCTTACCTTGCTTGGGCCATGTCGTGCCCTTGCTTACCTTTCTTGGGTGATGCTTACCTTGCTTGGGCCATGTCGTGCCCTTGCTTACCTTTCTTGGGTCATGCTTACCTTGCTTGGGCCATGTCGTACCCTTGCTTACCTTTCTTGGGTCATGCCTTGCCTTGCTTGGGCCATGTCGTGCCCTTGCTTACCTTTCTTGGGTGATGCTTACCTTGCTTGGGCCATGTCGTGCCCTTGCTTACCTTTCTTGGATCATGCTTACCTTGCTTGGGCCATGTCGTACCCTTGCTTACCTTTCTTGGGTCATGCCTTGCCTTGCTTGGGCCATGTCGTGCCCTTGCTTACCTTTCTTGGGTCATGCCTTGCCTTGCTTGGGACATGTCGTGCCCTTGCTTACCTTTCTTGGGTCATGCCTTGCCTTGCTTGGGCCATGTCGTGCCCTTGCTTACCTTTCTTGGGTCATGCCTTGCCTTGCTTGGGCCATGTCGTGCCCTTGCTTACCTTTCTTGGGTCATGCTTACCTTGTTTGGGCCATGTCGTGCCCTTGCTTACCTTTCTTGGTCATGCCTTGCCTTGCTTGGCCATGTCGTGCCCTTGCTTACCTATCTTGGGTCATGCCTTGCCTTGCTTGGGCCATGTCGTGCCCTTGCTTACCTTTCTTGGGTCATGCCTTGCCTTGCTTGGGCCATGTCGTGCCCTTGCTTGCCTTTCTTGGGTCATGCCTTGCCTTGCTTGGGCCATGTCGTGCCCTTGCTTACCTTTCTTGGGTCATGCTTCCTTTGCTTGGGCCATGTCGTGCCCTTGCTTACCTTTCTTGGGTCATGCCTTGCCTTGCTTGGGCCATGTCGTGCCCTTGCTTACCTTTCTTGGGTCATGCCTTGCCTTGCTTGGGCCAAGTCGTGCCCTTGCTTGCCTTTCTTGGGTCATGCTTACCTTGCTTGGGCCATGTCGTGCCCTTGCTTACCTTTCTTGGGTCATGCCTTGCCTTGCTTGGGCCATGTCGTGCCCTTGCTTACCACTGTTGGGACATGCCTTGCCTTGCTTGGGCCATGTCGTGCCCTTGCTTGCCTTTCTTGGGTCATGCTTACCTTGCTTGGGCCATGTCGTGCCCTTGCTTACCTTTCTTGGGTCATGCCTTGCCTTGCTTGGGCCATGTCGTGCCCTTGCTTACCTTTCTTGGGTCATGCCTTGCCTTGCTTGGGCCAAGTCGTGCCCTTGCTTGCCTTTCTTGGGTCATGCTTACCTTGCTTGGGCCATGTCGTGCCCTTGCTTACCTTTCTTGGGTCATGCCTTGCCTTGCTTGGGCCATGTCGTGCCCTTGCTTACCTTTCTTGGGTCATGCTTACCTTGCTTGGGCCATGTCGTGCCCTTGCTTACCTTTCTTGGGTCATGCCTTGCCTTGCTTGGGACATGTCGTGCCCTTGCTTACCTTTCTTGGGTCATGCCTTGCCTTGCTTGGGCCATGTCGTGCCCTTGCTTACCTTTCTTGGGTCATGCTTACCTTGTTTGGGCCATGTCGTGCCCTTGCTTACCTTTCTTGGTCATGCCTTGCCTTGCTTGGCCATGTCGTGCCATTGCTTACCTATCTTGGGTCATGCCTTGCCTTGCTTGGGCCATGTCGTGCCCTTGCTTAAGTTTCTTGGGTCATGCCTTGCCCTGCTTGGGCCATGTCGTGCCCTTGCTTGCCTTTCTTGGGTCATGCCTTGCCTTACTTGGGCCATGTCGTGCCCTTGCTTCCCTTTCTTGGGTCATGCTTCCTTTGCTTGGGCCATGTCGTGCCCTTGCTTACCTTTCTTGGGTCATGCTTTGCCTTGCTTGGGCCATGTCGTGCCCTTGCTTACCTTTCTTGGGTCTTGCTTACCTTGCTTGGGCCATGTCGTGCCCTTGCTTACCTTTCTTGGGTGATGCTTACCTTGCTTGGGCCATGTCGTGCCCTTGCTTACCTTTCTTGGGTCATGCTTGTTAGGTTATGATACATATGACATTACATAGATCATGCGGAAACAACCATTAATCCAGGACAACATATTATTTACACATAATCATATAGCATAATTTAGATGCATACTCTTTGTTGCGTGCCCTCCCTAGCTGCGCCCGAACCGAACAAGAACAAGTCTTTTAGGACTCCAAGTGTCGTCCCTCCGTAGATAGTCCACAGCACGTCCGGATCCGCCTTAAGATTGACCAACTAGAATCGCCCTTAAGGTACTAGAAAATTTCGGCACTTTATGAGCAAGATGTGTGTTTTAATTTTCTCAAAAAACTCACTTTTGAATACTTTTAAACTTGTTATAAATTGTGAGCCCTAGCCTCATATTTATAGGGGTGTGGAAAGGGAATCGAAATCCTATTCAGATACAAGTTAATTAAACCTAGAATCCTACAAGAACTCTAATTTAATTAATTTATCAAATAGAATTAGGAATTTAATCATTAACCAAACTCTGCATGTTTTAGGAAACGTGCACGAACACAAACACTTGCACACACACGCACGGCAGCCACGATGGGCCCCCATGCGTGCGCGCGAGCAGCAGCCCACGCAGCGCCCGCGCGCGCTGCGCGCTGCGCGTGCTGTGCGCGCTGTGCGCGCTGCGCAGCCTGCTGGGCCTGGCCTTGCGCTGGGCCTGGCGTGGCTGTTTGTGCGGCGCGCTTGGCTTGCTGGGCGATGGCCTGGCTTCGTGCTGGGCCTCGTCCGGCAGGCCTCGTCCGATGCTTATTCGTACGATGCGCTTCCGATTAAATTTTCCGATTCCGGAATTCATTTCCGATACGAACAATATTTAATATTTCCGATTCCGGAATTAATTTCCGTTTCGAACAAATATTTAATATTTCCGTTTCCGGAATTATTTTCCGATTCCGGTAATATTTCCGATTCTGACAATATTTCCGTTTCCGGCAATATTTCCGATTCTGGCAATATTTCCATTTCCGATAATATTTTCCGATACGTACCATGTTTCCGTTTCCGGCAACATCTATGACTTGGATAATATTTATATTTCCGATACGATCCATATTTCCGTTTCCGGCAATATCATCGTTTCCGGAGTATTCATTTCTTGCCTGTGACGATCTTAGCTCCCACTGAAACCAAGATCCGTCGGTTCCGAATATTCATAGATGGAGTATTTAATGCCATTAAATACTTGATCCGTTTACGTACTATTTGTGTGACCCTACGGGTTCAGTCAAGAGTAAGCTGTGGATTAATATCATTAATTCCACTTGAACTGAAGCGGCCTCTAGCTAGGCATTCAGCTCACTTGATCTCACTGAATTATTAACTTGTTAATTAATACTGAACCGCATTTATTAGACTTAACATAGAATGCATACTTGGACCAAGGGCATTATTTCCTTCAGTCTCCCACTTGTCCTTAGGGACAAGTGTGCATTTCCTAATTCCTTTGTCGCTCGATGCTTGCTCTTGAACATAAGGTAAGAGTTGTCATCCTTATTATGTCCAGAGGTGTTCCTCGGTTTCAGAGTTCAACTGATCAAATAAACAGATAATCATAGCCTATGATTCATCCGAGCACGGCCATGCATTTCACAGTTTCTAGCTCTCCGAGTGGCCTTGTACAACTTTTAAGCATCTCATCCCGATTTATGGGAGGACAATCCCAATCTTGCGATCTTGAGATTAGACTTCGTTTGATAGGTGATTACCTGAGCGTTGCCTTTATAGCCTCCTTTTACGGTGCGACGGTTGGTCAACGTCAAAGCAACCAGTTCTCAAACAAGTAATCTCAAATCACTCAGGTATTGAGGATTTAGTGTCTAATAATTTAATGAAATTTACTCATGACAGATTTTCATCTCTTACAGTAAAGTTTCATAGGTCTTGTCCGATACTAGTCTTCCCAAAGTAAGTATCTATGCAAATGATTATGACATTGCCATGTCCACATAGTTCAAGAAACAGAACTACTAGTCATCTTGCATTCTAATCGTCTAACGTTTTCTATGCGTCCAATTTTATAGAAAACTCCGAATAGGGACCATTTTCAACCTTTGACTTTCAAGTTCACTTGATAGACATTTCTTAGTCACAGGAAAGGTCCTGACAGTCTATCTTGAATATATCGTCAAATTTGAAGGGACTCATCATTTAATACTAAACCAAGATTAAATGGAATATGAAAATACATTTCATATATGATAAATGTTCAACCCCAATGTTTTATAACCATGGGCCTCAAACCCATCTTCTAAAACAATTCATGGAATTCAAAGCTATGCTTGATTTCCAGTGCGACAATGTGAGTGTTGCTTCTCACTTGTTGCATAGGTTTAGTTATCATTCTTTGCCAATCTTAATATCCTTTTTCATCGAATGTTCTTCGAGATATGATGAATAAGATCTTTTGAGTTTGTTCATTATGCGATCTAGTCTTTCTTACTTCGATGGTGGTTTTACTCATTTTGTAATGAAGAACCATCAAGTTAGCAGACGTTTTTCTTGCTTCAAGAGTGGTTCTACGCATTTTTCAATGAAGAACCATCAAGCCAGCAGATAGGTGATCTACCCAAGTTCAGTGAAGAACTTTAAACAACCCTGTTTTATTGCTTCTTAGGCAACAATCACTTTTACTTCAACTGTATAGGTTGCTAGTGATGCTTTGTTTGGATTTACCTATCCAAGCAGTTCATAGATATGTGGAAGACTCTCCAACTATATCTTAGAACATAGAAATTAATATTTTAATTTTCCACGCAACAACTCATGGTCTCCAATCCATGTTGCCATTTCAAAACACGATGCTCTATAGCTCGTCCTTATCAATGGTTAACTCCAAAGGGTCTTGCTTGATCCTTTGCCAGTGTTTATGCGTGTAGCATCAATATTTAGCATATCTTTATTTCCTTGAATCAAGAACTATTCCTATGTACTTTTTCAAGTACCATAAGTATTCTTGATCTCAACCTAGTTGATCTTCACTTAGATCAATAGAGATTGGTATATGTTCGTCATGCCTAAAGTCATACGATACGTTTTTGGCGATCCTCATATTATATCATACATGATAAATTCTTTTTCAGAATAATTCCCAATTGAATTCTATTCATGTAATTTTAGCTCATTCAATTTCAGCAGATACTGAATCCAGCTAAATTCTTTGACATATAATATAGGTTTAAGAATCTCATTTAGACTCTTTGATGTTTAACTTAGTAAATGCTTATACATAGTTCAAACATCCTTTACTTAGATTTATTCACATGGGTCGAATATCTCCAATGGAGACTTTCGTGTTTGATTTAGTAAATGCCATTACTTAATCCAAAACAATATCATAAGATCTTTGTAAATAGATCTTAATACCCAGTATGTACTAAGTTTCGCCATGGTCCATCATTGATGAATAATTTCAAATCTAAGTCATTAGCATTTGAATGTTATTTTACAATAGAGAGATATGTGTGTGATACACATAGGACCAATTAAGTTTTATGTACTCCCACTAAACTTCTTATATATCTATAAGAATCATGTACATTTTTATGAAACTAAAATACTTATTAGCTTCACTAAAATACATTTCTAATTCCCAATTGCTTGCTTAAATCTGTACTTAGATTTCATAAGCTAGCTTTCCTTTTTAAGCATTTATTTGGATCCACAAATTCTATGACATACCATGTACATATTATATTCCAACATTTGATTGAGGAATACGTTTTGTCATCCAATTGCCATATGTACCAATATGCAATCATTGCTTGAATTATAGACTTAAGCATTACGATTTTGCATGAGGTTTCAACACAATCCACGCCGTGAATTTGCTTGTAACCTTTAGCAACTAATCTAGCTTTGTGTGTGAACACAATTTCATGTTTGATGGTTTTTATCCTTAAAACAAACTTGCAACTAATAGGTGTGAAACTATTCTTGCAAATCAACAAAATTTCAATTTTGTCATCAAAACATTGAGTATGTTTTATGGCCTCTAACCATTTAAAACATTTGAGTCTATATATGGCCTCTAACCATTTTAGGGAATCTGGGTTTCGTCATAGCTTTCTTACAAGTCACAAACATATTAATCTGAAGGAAATAATGCCCTTGGTCCAAGTATGCATTCTATGTTAAGTCTAATAAATGCGGTTCAGTATTAATTAACAAGTTAATAATTCAGTGAGATCAAGTGAGCTGAATGCCTAGCTAGAGGCCGCTTCAGTTCAAGTGGAATTAATGATATTAATCCACAGCTTACTCTTGACTGAACCCGTAGGGTCACACAAATAGTACGTAAACGGATCAAGTATTTAATGGCATTAAATACTCCATCTATGAATATTCGGAACCGACGAATCTTGGTTTCAGTGGGAGCTAAGATCGTCACAGGCAAGAAATGAATACTCCGGAAACGATGATATTGCCGGAAACGGAAATATGGATCGTATCGGAAATATGAATATTATCCAAGTCGTAGATGTTGCCGGAAACGGAAACATGGTACGTATCGGAAAATATTATTGGAAATGGAAATATTACCAGAATCGGAAATATTGCCGGAAACGGAAATATTGTCAGAATCGGAAATATTGCCGGAATCGGAAAATAATTCCGGAAACGGAAATATTAAATATTTGTTCGAAACGGAAATTAATTCCGGAATCGGAAATATTAAATATTGTTCGTATCGGAAATAGATTCCGGAAATGGAAATTTAATCGGAAGCGTATCGTACGAATTAGCATCGGACGAGGCTTGCCGGACGAAGGCCCAGCACGAAGCCGGGGCCATCGCCCAGCAAGCATGCGCGCCACAAGCCCAGCCAAGGCAGCGCCCAGGCCTACCGCAAGGCAGGCCCAGCGCGCGCCAAGGGCCACGGCTGCGTGGGCCGTGCTGCGCGGGCTGCTGCTCGCACGCGCATGGGCAGCCCTTGTGGCTGCCGTGTGTGTGTGAGTTTGTGCTCATGCGTGATTCCTGAATCTACAAGAGTCAGTGTATGATTAAATTTCTATTCCTAATTGGATAAATTAATTAAATAGAATTCATATAGGATTCTAATTCCAATTAATTCGCATCCTACTAGGATTACGATTCCTTTTCCATAACTCTATAAATAAAGGCCTAGGGGTCATAATTTATATATAAGTTTCAAAGTATTCAAAAGTGAGTTTTTTGAGAGAAAATTAAAACACATCTTGCTCATAAAGTGCCGAAATTTTCTAGTACCTTAAGGGCGATTCTAGTTGGTCAATCTTAAGGCGGATCCGGACGTGCTGTGGACTATCTACGGAGGGACGACACTTGGAGTCCTAAAAGACTTGTTCTTGTTCGGTTCGGGCGCAGCTAGGGAGGGCACGCAACAAAGAGTATGCATCTAAATTATGCTATATGATTATGTGTAAATAATATGTTGTCCTGGGTTAATGGTTGTTTCCGCATGATCTATGTAATGTCATATGTATCATAACCTAACAGTGGTATCACGAGCCCCTTATTATTTTCATAATCTAAATTGCATGAACATGGTTAAATATTACAAATTTGCAAGAATTAAAAGGGGTGATTAATTTTCGTAATTGTTAATTAATTGCAAATTGCGTTTATTTAATTATACGTACGCAGTTTTTCGGCAGTTTCTTCATTACTCATCCGAATTGAGTGATTTTTGTGTCAATTCCGCATGTAAAAGGCATTCTAAAATTTTGACAAAAATAGTATTTTTCTGCCGAACCCAGAATTCTCAAATTCGAAGCCTAACTATGACTTTTCGAAGGTTTTAGTTTTTCGAATGCAAAATTTCGTAAATTTAAGATGTTAAATTAAATATTTGCGATTCCTGTTGATAAATCTTGAATTTTTGATTGACCTACTGCATATGTTTAACAAGTTTGAATGCCTAGTCTTGTTAATTATGCAATCTAATTTGTAATTATGATTAATTGTTGAAAATTAGAATAATTTAGAATTAATTTGATTTTCATAATTAATTGTAATTTAATTAGAAACCTATGATTAAAAACCACCATAAAAATTGTAAATTTACGATAAATTTTAAATTTTTATGACCTAGACTTGAATCCATATCAATCGGAAATCAATTGGATAATAAATTTTCGATTTTTCGCCCTAAAATTATGAAATTAATAATATTTATTAATTTGTCATTAATTTTAAATATAAATTTTAAATTTTTATGCGATTCGTTCAAATAACTTGCACGCACGAAGCAATGGACGCTTCGTGTTACCCTTAAGGGGTGTTGTATAATGCGGGCATGCGACGACGAGCAAGGGAGCTCGTCGCCCGTGCGGCACGAATGCAATGAGCAAGGGCGTAGTGCACGAGCACAAGGCAGCAGCCCTGCCTTGTGTCGTGTGCCACGAGCAATGAACGAATGGGCAAGGGCGAAGGGCGAGCCAAGGCAGTCGCGTGTGGGCAGCAAGCGAGCTGCGCCACAACGCGCGCTGCCTCGCACAAGTGCGCCCAGCGAGCGATGTCGCGCCCCAGCGAGCGATGGCTCGCGCGCGCAGCGCGCGATGTCGCTCGCCCAGCGAGCGATGTCGCGCCCCAGCGAGCGATGGCTCGCGCGCACAGCGAGCGAGCCAGCGCGCCCAGCGAGCGATCTCGCGCGCGCGCACTGCGAGCGATAGCTCGCGTGCGATGGGGCGCTGTGCGGAGGCTTGCGATAGGACAGCAGCAGCTATGCGACGAGCGCATGAGCTGCGCGCACATGGCCAGCAATGGCTGTGTGCGTGCGGCCCATGGGCGTGCAACGCGTAGGGTGTTTGCGTTACGATTAGATCGTTTTGAATGTTTAATTTGAAAATTTCAGTTCACGTAATTTTAATTAATTTTAAAATTAATAATTTGAATTAATTTCTTGGATTTTAATTTTGAATATTATAATTATAATAAATGGAATTTATTCTAATTATTTTACTAAAATTAAAATCATGAATTAATTTAAATGCGACTGAAATTAAATTAAATTTTTGGATTCAATTATAAATTTATATGAGCTTTAAATTTTAATTAAATTTGTATGTTTCCGGTTAGACTAGAAATACAATTTTATGTTTAAAATTAGTAAAGCATATGAATTTATTGGTTTGAGTGGGAGCGCTTTTTAGTCATAAACTCTTGATTAGGTCTACAAATCCTTAAGGTTAAAACAACTCGATTAGAATTAATAAGGACTGAATAATTGGTAGATTATTGGTGCCCTTGATTAATTGCTGCAAATGTTTACGTGATGCATAATGTGTTTTACTAACCAGCTATGTGGGCCATTCATGATAATGAATGGGTGAATGGTATATATTGTATATGTACTGTTTTGCAGGTTATGAAGTGACTAGTATGGCCCAAATAGGATAGAAAATATGGTCTGCGTACCATTAATTTGAATGTAATTGGTCTAAAGCACCAAAGTTATTTTTCAATTCAAAATGGTCTGCGTACCATCAAATAGTTGTAATTAGTTATAGCTTATCCTATTTGAAGAAAATGGTGCCTCCCACGGAGATTTTCAAGACGGACTTTGAAGTCAAAGCTTCAAGATGAAGTCGGGCCATACTAGATCACAAATATCTTATGCATGTTTTAAGTTATTTATTGCTTTAAATATGTCTTAAAATGCATGAGATCAAAAGCTTGATTATGTTGCATGATTAAGGATTTTAGTTCACTTAAAATCTAACCAACATAGTAAGAGCCTTAAGTTCCAAACTTAAAAATTGAGTTAAAAGGTGCCATGCCAAAATATACACTTGCTTGGATATCCTTTACATCAATCTAGTAATAGTTTTTCGCTCAGCGAGGTGTTACTTATTGGTCCTAAAGGGGCAAGGTACACAAATAATTGTGAGTACATGTTAGTTTTGGTGAAACTCAACGATATAAGTAAGGAGTCCTTTTATGTCGTGGCAAATTCGATAGGTTTACCTAATAAGTTCTTAGACGTACCTATCAACCAAGAATAGTTTCTAGACTATTAGCAAAAGGCTTTTGCTTACCTAAGATGTTCTAGGATTAAGTCGACAAACTGTGCTTAGTTCTTCAATGATTTTAGGATCTTGGAATCATTTTATTCACACCTGCCGGAACACATAACTTGAATAAAATGCTTAATAAACATTGAATTATGCATGTATGCTAGAATTTAAGTTTATTAAGAGAAACTGTGAATGGTTATTTATTTGTTTATTCTTTTCAATTGTAGTTTTTAATATGGCAAACAACAATTCATTCAACATTCGATCAATTCTCGAAAAGGAGAAGTTGAACGGGAAAAACTTCCTTGACTGGCAAAGGAACTTGCAAATAGTTCTTATGCAGGAAGAAAAGGAGTATGTCCTAGATGAGGCGATGCCCGAAGCTCCTGGCGACGGGGTCACTCAGGCTGCCCTCAATCGTTGGATTGATGCCAACAAGGATGTGAAATGTCTAATGCTCGCCACCATGAGTGCGGATCTGCAGAAAACGTTCATCAACTCAGATGCTTTCACAATCATCAGTGAGTTGAAGAACATGTTCCAAGATCTGGCTCGAGTCGAAAGATTCGAGACTCATAGGCAAATTCTTGAGACCAAGCTTAAGAAAGGCGAGCCCGTAAGTCCACATGTTCTCAAAATGATTGGACTCATTGAGAATATGAGTCGGCTGGATCAGCAATTTTCTCAGGAAATGGCTATAGACACCATCCTCCATTCTCTTCATAGCGGGTATGATCAGTTCAAACTGAACTACAGTATGAATAGTCTGGACAAAACGCTCACTGAGCTTCACGGTATGCTGAAGACCGCTGAAAAGACGCTCAAAAGTGATAAGCAGGATGTGCTTATGGTGCGTGGGGGCAAGTTCAAGAAATCTGGAAAGAAGAGGAATGCTAAGAAAGGTGGCAACAAGGCCAGCCCAACTAAGCAAACTGGCGCCAAATCTGCAAAGAGGAAGGTCAGTCAACCCACTTCTGAATCCGAATGCTTCTACTGCAAGAAGAAGGGGCATTGGAAGAGAGATTGCTTGAAGCTAAAGGAAGATCAGAAGAACGGAACAGTCGTTCCATCTTCAGGTATTTTCGTTATAGACTGTATACTTGCTAATTCAACTTCTTGGGTATTAGATACAGGTTGTGGCTCACACTTATGTTCCAATCCACAGGGACTAAGAAGAAGTAGAAAGTTAAGCAAGGGTGAAGTCGACCTACGAGTGGGAAATGGAGCACGGATTGCTGCATTAGCCGTAGGAACTTACTATTTGTCGTTGCCCTCCGGGCTAGTTTTGGAACTGGAAGAATGTTTCCATGTTCCAAGTCTTACTAAAAACATCATTTCAGTTTCTTGCTTAGATGCTAAGGGATTTTCCTTTATAATAAAAGACAATAGTTGTTCGTTTTATTTTAAAGAGATGTTTTATGGATCTGCTAGATTAGTCAATGGACTTTATTTATTAGATCACGACAAACAAGTATATAACATAAATACCAAAAAGGCCAAAAAGGATGATTCAGATCTCACCTATCTGTGGCATTGTCGATTAGGCCATATAAACTTGAAACGCTTAGAAAGACTTCAAAGGGAAGGAATTCTAGAACCATTTGACTTAGAGGATTATGGTAAATGCGAATCATGTTTACTTGGCAAAATGACAAAGCAACCTTTCTCTAAAGTTGGAGAAAGAGCAAATGAACTATTGGGTTTAATCCATACAGATGTATGTGGACCAATGAGTACAAATGCTAGAGGTGGTTTCAGCTACTTTATCACTTTCACTGATGACTTCAGTAGGTATGGTTATGTCTACCTAATGAAGCATAAGTCTGAATCCTTTGACAAATTCAAGGAATTTCAGAGTGAAGTAGAGAATCAATTAGGCAAGAAGATTAAGGCACTGCGGTCTGATAGAGGCGGTGAATATCTGAGCTATGAATTTGATGACCATCTGAAAGAATGTGGAATTCTATCAGAATTGACTCCTCCTGGAACACCACAATGGAACGGTGTGTCAGAACGGAGGAACAGAACCTTGCTAGACATGGTCAGGTCAATGATGGGTCAGGCCGAACTTCCATTAGAATTTTGGGGACATGCACTAAATACAGCTGCACTCACTATAAATAGAGCTCCGTCTAAAGCTGTCGAAAAGACTCCATACGAATTATGGTTTGGAAAACCTCCAAATGTGTCTTTTCTTAAGATTTGGGGATGTGAAGTATACGTCAAACGATTAATTTCAGACAAACTTCATCCAAAATCTGACAAATGTATCCTTGTGGGCTATCCAAAGGAAACAAAGGGGTATTACTTCTACAATACATCTGAGAACAAAGTGTTTGTTGCTCGAGATGGTGTCTTTTTGGAGAAGGATCACATTTCCAAAATGACAAGTGGGAGAAAAGTAGACCTCGAAGAAATTCGAGTCGAACAACAAACTCTAGAGAATGCTCAAGATGACATTCAGGATGAAACTCAGAGATCTTTAGAAGAATCTGGTGAGAATCATGGTCAATCTAGAAATGTTACCCCGCGTAGATCGCAAAGATATAGATCTCAACCGGAAAGGTACTTAGGTATTTTGACGAACGAGAGCTATGACGTTCTATTACTTGAAAGTGATGAACCTGCGACTTACAAGCAAGCTATGACGAGCCCTAGCCTCCAAGCAATGGCAAGAAGCCATGCAATCTGAATTAGACTCCATGTCTGAAAACCAAGTATGGGATTTGGTCGATTTGCCAGATGGCTACCAAGCCATTGGAAGCAAATGGGTTTTCAAACTGAAAAAGGACAAGGATGGGAAACTTGAAGTTTTCAAAGCTAGATTGGTTGCAAAAGGTTACAGGCAAGTCCACGGTGTGGATTACGATGAAACCTTTTCACCAGTTGCAATGCTAAAGTCTATTCGAATAATGTTAGCAATCGCTGCATATTACGATTACGAAATATGGCAGATGGATGTCAAAACTGCTTTCTTAAACGGCGTTTTAACAGAAACTGTGTTTATGACACAGCCTGAAGGTTTTGAGGATCCAAAGAATGCTAAAAAGGTATGCAAGCTAAAGAAGTCAATCTACGGATTGAAGCAGGCATCCAGGAGCTGGAATATACGTTTTGATGAAGCAGTCAGTGACTTTGGTTTCATCAAGAACGCGGACGAATCTTGTGTATACAAGAAGGTCAGTGGGAGCAAAATTGCTTTCCTAGTATTATATGTCGACGACATATTGCTTATCGGAAATGACATTCCTATGTTGAACTCTGTCAAGATTTGGCTTGGGAAATGTTTTTCGATGAAGGATCTAGGAGAAGCACAGTACATATTGGGCATCAAGATTTACAGAGATAGATCTAAAAAGATGATTGGACTTAGTCAAAGCACTTATATCAATAAGGTGCTTGATAGGTTCAAGATGGCGGACTCCAAGCGAGGCTACCTACCCATGTCTCATGGAATGACTCTAAGCAAGACTCAGTGCCCAAAAACACTTGATGAGCGTAGACGAATGAATGGGATTCCATATGCATCATTGATTGGTTCAATAATGTATGCTATGATATGTACACGCCCGGATGTTGCGTACGCACTCAGTGCTACGAGCAGATACCAGTCAGACCCAGGAGAGGCGCATTGGACTGCTGCCAAGAACATTCTGAAGTACCTGAAAAGGCACAAAGATGACTTCCTGGTCTATGGTGGAGATGATGAATTAATTGTTAAAGGCTATACGGACGCAAGTTTCCAAACCGACAAAGATGATTTCAGATCACAGTCTGGGTTTGTCTTCTGCCTCAACGGAGGAGCAGTAAGCTGGAAAAGTGCTAAGCAAAGCACCATTGCGGATTCTACAACTGAAGCGGAGTACATTGCTGCACATGAAGCAGCAAAGGAAGCTATATGGCTAAGGAAGTTCATAGGAGAACTTGGTGTAGTCCCCTCCATTAAAGGACCAATAGCCCTGTATTGTGATAATAACGGAGCTATTGCACAGGCAAAAGAGCCTAGACACCACCAGAGAGTCAAGCATGTACTTCGTAGATTTCACCTTCTACGAGAGTTCGTTGAAAGAAAAGAAGTCGAGATAAGCAAAATTGGAACTGATGACAACATATCAGATCCATTAACTAAACCTCTGCCGCAAGCGAAGCACAACTCGCACACTGCAGCTATGGGAATCAAGCATATTGGAGAATGGCTTTGATGTCTCTGTTTAATGTTTTAAAGTTTTAGAGTTTAAATCTTTGTAAAACATTATTGGTTAATCATTCACAATAAATGAAAGGAATTCATTTTTCCATTTAATTTGTGGTTTATTAAATGATGAGTCCCTTCAACTTGACGATATATTCAAGATAGACTGTCAGGACCAGTCCTGTGACTAAGAAATGTCTATCAAGTGAACTTGAATGTCAAAGGTTGAAAATGGTCCCTAATCGGAGTTTTCTATAAAATTGGACGCATAGAAAACGTTAGACGATTAGAATGCAAGATGACTAGTAGTTCTGTTTCTTGAACTATGTGGACATGGCAATGTCATAATCATTTGCATAGATACTTACTTTGGGAAGACTAGTATCGGACAAGACCTATGAAACTTTACTGTAAGAGATGAAAGTCTGTCATAAGTAAATTTCATTAAATTATTAGACACTAAATCCTCAATACCTGAGTGATTTGAGATTACTTGTTTGAGAACTGGTTGCTTTGACGTTGACCAACCGTCGCACCGTAAAAGGAGGCTATAAAGGCAACGCTCAGGTAATCACCTATCAAACGAAGTCTAATCTCAAGATCGCAAGATTGGGATTGTCCTCCCATAAATCGGGAAGAGATGCTTAAAAGTTGTACAAGGCCACTCGGAGAGCTAGAAACTGTGAAATGCATGGCCGTGCTCGGATGAATCATAGGCTATGATTATCTGCTTATTTGATCAGTTGAACTCTGAAACCGAGGAACACCTCTGGACATAATAAGGATGACAACTCTTACCTTATGTTCAAGAGCAAGCATCGAGCGACAAAGGAATTAGGAAATGCACACTTGTCCCTAAGGACAAGTGGGAGACTGAAGGAAATAATGCCCTTGGTCCAAGTATGCATTCTATGTTAAGTCTAATAAATGCGGTTCAGTATTAATTAACAAGTTAATAATTCAGTGAGATCAAGTGAGCTGAATGCCTAGCTAGAGGCCGCTTCAGTTCAAGTGGAATTAATGATATTAATCCACAGCTTACTCTTGACTGAACCCGTAGGGTCACACAAATAGTACGTAAACGGATCAAGTATTTAATGGCATTAAATACTCCATCTATGAATATTCGGAACCGACGGATCTTGGTTTCAGTGGGAGCTAAGATCGTCACAGGCAAGAAATGAATACTCCGGAAACGATGATATTACCGGAAACGGAAATATGGATCGTATCGGAAATATGAATATTATCCAAGTCGTAGATGTTGCCGGAAACGGAAACATGGTACGTATCGGAAAATATTATTGGAAATGGAAATATTACCAGAATCGGAAATATTGCCGGAAACGGAAATATTGTCAGAATCGGAAATATTGCCGGAATCGGAAAATAATTCCGGAAACGGAAATATTAAATATTTGTTCGAAACGGAAATTAATTCCGGAATCGGAAATATTAAATATTGTTCGTATCGGAAATAGATTCCGGAAATGGAAATTTAATCGGAAGCGTATCGTACGAATTAGCATCGGACGAGGCTTGCCGGACGAAGGCCCAGCACGAAGCCGGGGCCATCGCCCAGCAAGCATGCGCGCCACAAGCCCAGCCAAGGCAGCGCCCAGGCCTACCGCAAGGCAGGCCCAGCGCGCGCCAAGGGCCACGGCTGCGTGGGCCGTGCTGCGCGGGCTGCTGCTCGCACGCGCATGGGCAGCCCTTGTGGCTGCCGTGTGTGTGTGAGTTTGTGCTCATGCGTGATTCCTGAATCTACAAGAGTCAGTGTATGATTAAATTTCTATTCCTAATTGGATAAATTAATTAAATAGAATTCATATAGGATTCTAATTCCAATTAATTCGCATCCTACTAGGATTACGATTCCTTTTCCATAACTCTATAAATAAAGGCCTAGGGGTCATAATTTATATATAAGTTTCAAAGTATTCAAAAGTGAGTTTTTTGAGAGAAAATTAAAACACATCTTGCTCATAAAGTGCCGAAATTTTCTAGTACCTTAAGGGCGATTCTAGTTGGTCAATCTTAAGGCGGATCCGGACGTGCTGTGGACTATCTACGGAGGGACGACACTTGGAGTCCTAAAAGACTTGTTCTTGTTCGGTTCGGGCGCAGCTAGGGAGGGCACGCAACAAAGAGTATGCATCTAAATTATGCTATATGATTATGTGTAAATAATATGTTGTCCTGGGTTAATGGTTGTTTCCGCATGATCTATGTAATGTCATATGTATCATAACCTAACATAATCTACATGATAATAGTTTGACTGCAAGTTGTAGGTTTCTTCACTATTTAATAGAAGAATCTCATAGTTTCATTGACCTGATCTCTATGTTTCTTTACTATCTAATAGAAGAATCTCATAGTTTCAGTGACTTGAATTCTATGCCTACTTGGGTATAGAACATCAAACATTAGAATATCAATAGCCACTTTAAGTCCTTTGAATATTCTGTTCTCCTTGAAGCACTTGTAAAGTCTTCTAAGAGATGTCTATTCTTTAAAGCCACTTCTAAAGTCTTAAAGAATAAGTTCGGATTTTCTGAAGCACTTCGAAAAGCCTCCGGAATGTCCGTTTATGTTTGTTGTTCGCCTCGAAAACTTTCGAGGTCTATTTTCTCCCACTTGTCATTTTGGAAACGAATCTCCAAAAGGACATCATTTCGAGCAAACAAACATTATGTTCTCAAAAATTCGTGGTAGAAACAATACCCTTGTGTCTCATTTGAATAAATCACAATGAAACATATATCTATACTTGGGCCTTAGTTTGTCGAATGACAAACACTAAGCTCCCACTGAGTTTTACAACTCTCTAGATATATTTTATGAAAAGTTATTCTGAATTTACTTTTCAATAGCTTTGACGAATTTTGGTTTAGTTTGGTGGTAGTTGAGCATTTTGTTTTAGAAATTATAGGAAAAGTCTTTATGATTCATCATTAATCGAATCAAGTACTAATTGACTTCGATTATTCCAACTAAGATATGCCATATCTTATGGACCTAGATTGTGAAATTACACCACACAATCATTGATGATCATATTTGGTCTCAAGTAATCATCAACATGATCTAACCTAGATCTTTATGATTTCTTGCCAAGTGGATTTTATACTTCTGAATCTTTGAACTAGCCAAACAGATTCAACTTATATCACATTTGAGTAAATAAACCTATATTCACTCAAATCCATGTGAAATAATAAAGTCATAAAACCTTTCTTTAGCTTTGAACTCTATCGTCTAGGCGTTCTAACAATAGTTCATATTCTTTGTTACTTTCAACAAGTAAGACTAGCTTGTCTTAAGTTGATCTAGAAATCAACCAACTTTCAAAAGTCCATTTAAAATAGAGCTTGTGAATGTTAACTTGTTGATATGGTCTAAGCAACAATGCCAAAGATTAGTGGAACTCAAATCAAGGGTTTGATTTGAACCTAGTAAAGTTTTTATTGTTAAAGAGTTGTTTGTTTTAATCAAGCATATTGACTCATCCCGTAAGTGACCATTTCATTCAAATAAACAAACAAACAATCATTGTTTTTGTTCTTCTGAATGTGAGTCTTTCTGTGTTTGAAGCAGATATTTAGGTATGCTGGTTATGGAACAAAATAGCCATTTAGTTCCAGCCTTTAAAACAAACTAGATGACCCTACAACTAATGTAGCATTACCATGCTTCATTTCCCACTTGTAGGCCATTAGTGTAGCCTAGCTTCCATTTTTTTTGAGTTATTACCGAAGTAAGAACCTCAAGCGGTATATGATACCAAGGAAGTTTGATTGCTAGGTCACTTCTCTTTAATCATAAACTTATAGGTAGAAACGGAATCGTAAATTCCTTTCATTTGTTCCTCGTTTTCCTATTTCTTGTACCCTTTCTTTTAGTCTTAAGAATTGAATTCTTTAGTGTTGACTTTTATACTTTGTTAGACATGTCCAATGTCACCAACAAGGTTCTTTACCATTTTAATTTATGTTGAATATTTTGTTTCAACTAGATGATCTTACCAGAAGCTTCTAAAGTTCTCTAAGCATCGATCTATTCGAATGTCTAGGGACTACACTCATTCGAGAATTAAATGGATAAAGATATTAGGTTGTTAACCATTGGTAAAGCTGAGCGTATTAAACTCAATGCTTTATGATCTCAAAACTACATTGTAATTTGAATTCACAAGCACCAATTGGTTTGCCATTCGATTTTGATATTCGAAAACAACCATAAAAGTCGCTAAAAGAAACGTACATTTTAAATTGCTCACTTTCTCTCATTTCCGTGAATCGTTCTTGGATTCACTACCAATCGAGGAAATTTACTGTTACCTTTCTAAAAGGATTTATTGCAGTGCAAGATATTTAATTATAAACAATAATTAAAACATACATTGAAGCATGCAAAGTCTAAACATTTATCATGAATAATAACTTGAAATTAAAGCAACCATGCAATTCAAACAAGTTATTAGCATTTTATTCGATTTTATTGTTCCGGCAGGTGTGAATAAAATGATTCCAAGATCCTAAAATCATTGAAGAATTAAGCACAGTTTGTCGACTTAATCCTAAAACATCTTAGGTAAGCAAAAGCCTTTTGCTAATAGTCTAGAAACTATTCTTGGTTGATAGGTACGTCTAAGCTCTTATTAGGTAAACCTATCGATTTTGCCACGACATAAAAGGACTCCTTACTTATATCGTTGAGTTTCACCAAAACTAACGTGTACTCACAATTATTTGTGTACCTTGCCCCTTTAGGACCAATAAGTAACACCTCGCTGAGCGAAAACTATTACTAGATTGATGTAAAGGATATCCAAGCAAGTGTATATTTTGGCATGGCACCTTATAACTCAATTTTTAAGTTTGGAACTTAAGGCTCTTACTATGTTGGTTAGATTTTAAGTGAACTAAAATCCTTAATCATGCAACATAATCAAGCTTTTGATCTCATGCATTTTAAGACATATTTAAAACAATAAATAACTTAAAGCATGCATAAGATAAATGTGATCTAGTATGGCCCGACTTCATCTTGAAGCTTTGACTTCAAAGTCCGTCTTGAAAATCTCCGTGGGAGGCACCATTTTCTTCAAATAGGATAAGCTATAACTAATTACAACTATTTGATGGTACGCAGACCATATTTGAATTGAAAAATAACTTTGGTACTTTAGACCAATTACATTCAAATTAATGGTACGCAGACCATATTTTCTATCCTATTTGGGCCATACTAGTCACTTCATAACCTGCAAAACAGTACATATACAATATATACCATTCACCCATTCATTATCATGAATGGCCCACATAGCTGGTTAGTAAAACACATTATGCATCACGTAAACATTTGCAGCAATTAATCAAGGGCACCAATAATCTACCAATTATTCAGTCCTTATTAATTCTAATCAAGTTGTTTTAACCTTAAGGATTTGTAGACCTAATCAACAGTTTATGACTAAAATACGCTCCCACTTAAACCAATAAATTCATATGCTTTACTAATTTTAAACATAAAAATGTATTTCTAGTCTAACCGGAAACATACAAATTTAATTAAAATTTAAAGCTCATATAAATTTATAATTGAATCCAAAAAGTTTAATTTAATTTCAGTCGTATTTAAATTAATTCATGATTTTAATTTTAGTAAAATAATTAGAATAAATAAAATTTATTATAATTATAATATTCAAAATTAAAATCCAAGAAAATAATTTAAATTATTAATTTTAAAATTAATTAAAATTACGTGAACTGGAATTTTCAAATTAAACATTCAAAACGATCTTTAATCGTAACGCAAACACCCTACGCGTTGCACGCCCATGGGCCGCACGCACACAGCCATTGCTGGCCATGTGCGCGCAGCCCATGCGCTCGTCGCATAGCTGCTGCATCCCCATCGCAAGCCTCCGCACGCATTGGTGCTCACTGCGCGCGCCAGCGCTCATCGCACGCGAGCTATCGCTCGCAGTGCGGGCGCGACATCGCTCGCTGGGCGCGCGACATCGCTCGCTGGGTGCGCGAGCCATCGCTCGCTGGGCGCGAGACATCGCTCGCTGGGCGGGCGACATCGCTCGCTGTGCGCGCGAGCAATGCTGGCTGTGCGCGCGAGTCCTCGCTCGTTGTGCGCGCGAGCAATGCTGGGCGCAGCGCTCGTGGCACGCGAGCTTGCGCTCGCTGCGCGCGAGGCTGCGCGCTCTTGTGCGAGGCAGCGCGCGTTGTGGCGCAGCTCGCTTGCTGCCCACACGCGAATGCCTTGGCTCGCCCTTCGCCCATGCCCATTCGTCCATTGCTCGTGGCACACGACACATGGCAGGGCTGCTGCCTTGTGCTCGTGCACTACGCCCTTGCTCATTGCATTCGTGCCGCACGGGCGACGAGCTCCCTTGCTCGTCGTCGCATGCCCGCATTATACAACACCCCTTAAGGGTAACACGAAGCGTCCATTGCTTCGTGCGTGCAAGTTTTATGAACGAATCGCATAAAAATTTAAAATTTATATTTAAAATTAATGACAAATAAATAATATTAATTTCATAATTTTAGGGCGAAAAATCGAAAATTTATTATCCAATTGATTTCCGATTGTTATGGATTCAAGTCTAGGTCATAAAAATTTAAAATTTATCATAAATTTACAATTTTTATGGTGGTTTTTAATCATAGGTTTCTAATTAAATTACAATTAATTATGAAAATCAAATTAATTCTAAATTATTCTAATTTTCAACAAATTAATCATAATTACAAATTAGATTGCATAATTAACAAGACTAGGCATTCAAACTTGTTAAACATATGCAGTAGGTCAATCAAAAATTCAAGATTTATCAACAAGAATCGCAAATATTTAATTTAACATCTTAAATTTACGAAATTTTGCATTCGAAAAACTAAAACCTTCGAAAAGTCATAGTTAGGCTTCGAATTTGAGAATTCTGGGTTCGGCAGAAAAATACTATTTTTGTCAAAATTTTAGAATGCCTTTTACATGCGGAATTGACACAAAAATCACTCAATTCGGATGAGTAACGAAGAAACTGCCGAAAAACTGCGTACGTATAATTAAATAAACGCAATTTGCAATTAATTAACAATTACGAAAATTAATCACCCCTTTTAATTCTTGCAAATTTGTAATATTTAACCATGTTCATGCAATTTAGATTATGAAAATAATAAGGGGCTCTGATACCACTGTTAGGTTATGATACATATGACATTACATAGATCATGCGGAAACAACCATTAACCCAGGACAACATATTATTTACACATAATCATATAGCATAATTTAGATGCATACTCTTTGTTGCGTGCCCTCCCTAGCTGCGCCCGAACCGAACAAGAACAAGTCTTTAGGACTCCATGTGTCGTCCCTCCGTAGATAGTCCACAGCACGTCCGGATCCGCCTTAAGATTGACCAACTAGAATCGCCCTTAAGGTACTAGAAAATTTCGGCACTTTATGAGCAAGATGTGTGTTTTAATTTTCTCAAAAAACTCACTTTTGAATACTTTTAAACTTGTTATAAATTGTGAGCCCTAGCCTCATATTTATAGGGGTATGGAAAGGGAATCGAAATCCTATTCAGATACAAGTTAATTAAACCTAGAATCCTACAAGAACTCTAATTTAATTAATTTATCAAATAGAATTAGGAATTTAATCATTAACCAAACTCTGCATGTTTTAGGAAACGTGCACGAACACAAACACTTGCACACACACGCACGGCAGCCACGATGGGCCCCCATGCGTGCGCGCGAGCAGCAGCCCACGCAGCGCCCGCGCGCGCTGCGCGCTGCGCGTGCTGTGCGCGCTGTGCGCGCTGCGCAGCCTGCTGGGCCTGGCCTTGCGCTGGGCCTGGCGTGGCTGTTTGTGCGGCGCGCTTGGCTTGCTGGGCGATGGCCTGGCTTCGTGCTGGGCCTCGTCCGGCAGGCCTCGTCCGATGCTTATTCGTACGATGCGCTTCTGATTAAATTTTCCGATTCCGGAATTCATTTCCGATACGAACAATATTTAATATTTCCGATTCCGGAATTAATTTCCGTTTCGAACAAATATTTAATATTTCCGTTTCCGGAATTATTTTCCGATTCCGGTAATATTTCCGATTCTGACAATATTTCCGTTTCCGGCAATATTTCCGATTCTGGCAATATTTCCATTTCCGATAATATTTTCCGATACGTACCATGTTTCCGTTTCCGGCAACATCTACGACTTGGATAATATTTATATTTCCGATACGATCCATATTTCCGTTTCCGGCAATATCATCGTTTCCGGAGTATTCATTTCTTGCCTGTGACGATCTTAGCTCCCACTGAAACCAAGATCCGTCGGTTCCGAATATTCATAGATGGAGTATTTAATGCCATTAAATACTTGATCCGTTTACGTACTATTTGTGTGACCCTACGGGTTCAGTCAAGAGTAAGCTGTGGATTAATATCATTAATTCCACTTGAACTGAAGCGGCCTCTAGCTAGGCATTCAGCTCACTTGATCTCACTGAATTATTAACTTGTTAATTAATACTGAACCGCATTTATTAGACTTAACATAGAATGCATACTTGGACCAAGGGCATTATTTCCTTCAATGCTTACCTTGCTTGGGCCATGTCGTACCCTTGCTTACCTTTCTTGGGTCATGCCTTGCCTTGCTTGGGCCATGTCGTGCCCTTGCTTACCTTTCTTGGGTGATGCTTACCTTGCTTGGACCATGTCGTGCCCTTGCTTACCTTTCTTGGGTCATGCTTACCTTGCTTGGGCCATGTCGTACCCTTGCTTACCTTTCTTGGGTCATGCCTTGCCTTGCTTGGGCCATGTCGTGCCCTTTCTTACCTTTCTTGGCTCATGCCTTGCCTTGCTTGGGACATGTCGTGCCCTTGCTTACCTTTCTTGGGTCATGCCTTGCCTTGCTTGGGCCATGTCGTGCCCTTGCTTACCTTTCTTGGGTCATGCTTACCTTGTTTGGGCCATGTCGTGCCCTTGCTTACCTTTCTTGGGTCATGCTTACCTTGTTTGGGCCATGTCGTGCCCTTGCTTACCTTTCTTGGGTCATGCCTTGCCTTGCTTGGGCCATGTCGTGCCCTTGCTTACCTTTCTTGGGTCATGCCTTGCCTTGCTTGGGACATGTCGTGCCCTTGCTTACCTTTCTTGGGTCATGCCTTGCCTTGCTTGGGCCATGTCGTGCCCTTACTTACCTTTCTTGGGTCATGCTTCCCTTGTTTGGGCCATGTCGTGCCCTTGCTTACCTTTCTTGGTCATGCCTTGCCTTGCTTGGCCATGTCGTGCCCTTGCTTACCTATCTTGGGTCATGCCTTGCCTTGCTTGGGCCATGTCGTGCCCTTGCTTACCTTTCTTGGGTCATGTCTTGCCTTGCTTGGGCCATGTCGTGCCCTTGCTTGCCTTTCTTGGGTCATGCCTTGCCTTGCTTGGGCGATGTCGTGCCCTTGCTTACCTTTCTTGGGTCATGCTTCCTTTGCTTGGGCCATGTCGTGCCCTTGCTTACCTTTCTTGGGTCATGCCTTGCCTTGCTTGGGCCATGTCGTGCCCTTGCTTACCTTTCTTGGGTCATGCCTTGCCTTGCTTGGGCCAAGTCGTGCCCTTGCTTGCCTTTCTTGGGTCATGCTTACCTTGCTTGGGCCATGTCGTGCCCTTGCTTACCTTTCTTGGGTCATGCCTTGCCTTGATTGGGCCATGTCGTGCCCTTGCTTACCTTTCTTGGGTCATGCTTCCCTTGCTTGGGCCATGTCGTGCCCTTGCTTACCTTTCTTGGGTCATGCCTTGCCTTGCTTGGGCCATGTCGTGCCCTTGCTTACCTTTCTTGGGTCATGCCTTGCCTTGCTTGGGCCATGTCGTGCCCTTGCTTGCCTTTCTTAGGTCATGCTTACCTTGCTTGGGCCATGTCGTGCCCTTGCTTACCTTTCTTGGGTCATGCCTTGCCTTGCTTGGGCCATGTCGTGCCCTTGCTTACCTTTCTTGGGTCATGCCTTGCCTTGCTTGGGCCAAGTCGTGCCCTTGCTTGCCTTTCTTGGGTCATGCTTACCTTGCTTGGGCCATGTCGTGCCCTTGCTTACCTTTCTTGGGTCATGCCTTGCCTTGCTTGGGCCATGTCGTGCCCTTGCTTACCTTTCTTGGGTCATGCTTACCTTGCTTGGGCCATGTCGTGCCCTTGCTTACCTTTCTTGGGTCATGCTTACCTTGCTTGGGCCATGTCGTACCTTTGCTTACCTTTCTTGGGTCATGCCTTGCCTTGCTTGGGCCATGTCGTGCCCTTGCTTACCTTTCTTGGGTCATGCCTTGCCTTGCTTGGGACATGTCGTGCCCTTGCTTACCTTTCTTGGGTCATGCCTTGCCTTGCTTGGGCCATGTCGTGCCCTTGCTTACCTTTCTTGGGTCATGCTTATCTTGTTTGGGCCATGTCGTGCCCTTGCTTACCTTTCTTGGTCATGCCTTGCCTTGCTTGGCCATGTCGTGCCCTTGCTTACCTATCTTGGGTCATGCCTTGCCTTGCTTGGGCCATGTTGTGCCCTTGCTTACCTTTCTTGGGTCATGCCTTGCCTTGCTTGGGCCATGTCGTGCCCTTGCTTGCCTTTCTTGGGTCATGCCTTGCCTTGCTTGGGCCATGTCGTGCCCTTGCTTACCTTTCTTGGGTCATGCTTCCTTTGCTTGGGCCATGTCGTGCCCTTGCTTACCTTTCTTGGGTCATGCCTTGCCTTGCTTGGGCCATGTCGTGCCCTTGCTTACCTTTCTTGGGTCATGCCTTGCCTTGCTTGGGCCAAGTCGTGCCCTTGCTTGCCTTTCTTGGGTCATGCTTACCTTGCTTGGGCCATGTCGTGCCCTTGCTTACCTTTCTTGGGTCATGCCTTGCCTTGATTGGGCCATGTCGTGCCCTTGCTTACCTTTCTTGGGTCATGTTTCCCTTGCTTGGGCCATGTCGTGCCCTTGCTTACCTTTCTTGGGTCATGCCTTGCCTTGCTTGGGCCATGTCGTGCCCTTGCTTACCTTTCTTGGGTCATGTCTTGCCTTGCTTGGGCCATGTCGTGCCCTTGCTTGCCTTTCTTGGGTCATGCTTACCTTGCTTGGGCCATGTCGTGCCCTTGCTTACCTTTCTTGGGTCATGCCTTGCCTTGCTTGGGCCATGTCGTGCCCTTGCTTACCTTTCTTGGGTCATGCCTTGCCTTGCTTGGGCCAAGTCGTGCCCTTGCTTGCCTTTCTTGGGTCATGCTTACCTTGCTTGGGCCATGTCGTGCCCTTGCTTACCTTTCTTGGGTCATGCCTTGCCTTGCTTGGGCCATGTCGTGCCCTTGCTTACCTTTCTTGGGTCATGCTTACCTTGCTTGGGCCATGTCGTGCCCTTGCTTACCTTTCTTGGGTCATGCCTTGCCTTGCTTGGGCCATGTCGTGCCCTTGCTTACCTTTCTTGGGTCATGCTTCCCTTGCTTGGGCCATGTCGTGCCCTTGCTTACCTTTCTTGGGTCATGCCTTGCCTTGCTTGGGCCATGTCGTGCCCTTGCTTACCTTTCTTGGGTCATGCCTTGCCTTGCTTGGGCCATGTCGTGCCCTTGCTTACCTTTCTTAGGTCATGCCTTGCCTTGCTTGGGCCATGTCTGTTAGGTTATGATACATATGATATTACATAAATCATGCGGAAACAACCATTAACCCAGGATTACATATTATTTACACATAATCATATAGCATAATTTAGATGCATACTCTTTGTTGCGTGCCTTCCCTAGCTGTGCCAGAACCGAACAAGAACAAGTCTTTAGGACTCCAAGTGTCGTCCCTCCGTAGATAGTCCACAGCACGTCCGGATCCGCCTTAAGATTGACCAACTAGAATCGCCCTTAAGGTACTAGAATTTTCGGCACTTTTGAGCAAGATGTGTGGCTGAATTTTTCTCTCAAAAACTCACTTTGAATACTTTGAAACTCGTTATAAATTGTGAACCCAGGCCACATATTTATAGGGTTATGGAAAGGGAATTGGAATCCTATTCAGATACAAATTAATTAAACCTAGAATCCTACAAGAACTCTAATTTAATTAGTTTATCAAATAGAATTAGGAATTTAATCATTAACCGAACTCTGCACGTTTTAGGAAACGTGCACGAACACAAACACTTACGCACACACACACGGCAGCCACGAAGGGCCGCCCATGCGTGCGTGCGAGCAGCAGCCCACGCAGCGAGGCCTGCGCGAGCCACAAGCCCACGCAAGCACCCGCGCGCGCTGCGCGCGCTGTGCGCGCTGCCACGGCCTGCTGGGCCTGGCCTTGCGCTGGGCCTGGCGTGGCTGTTTGTGTGGCGCGCTTGGCTTGCTGGGCGATGGCCTGGCTTCGTGCTGGGCCCTCGTCCGGCAGGCCTCGTCCGATGCTTATTCGTACGATACGCTTCCGATTAAATTTCCGATTCCGGAATTCATTTCCGATACGAACAATATTTAACATTTCCGATTCCGGAATTAATTTCCGTTTCGAACAAATATTTAATATTTCCGTTTCCGGAATTATTTTCCGATTCCGATAATATTTCCGATTCTGACAATATTTCCGTTTCCGGCAATATTTCCGATTCTGGTAATATTTCCATTTCCGATAATATTTTCCGATACGTACCATGTTTCCGTTTCCGGCAACATCTACGACTTGGATAATATTTATATTTCCGATACGATCCATATTTCCGTTTCCGGCAATATCATCGTTTCCGGAGTATTCATTTCTTGCCTGTGACGATCTCAGCTCCCACTGAAACCAAGATCCGTCGATTCCGAATATCCATAGATAGAGTATTTAATGCCATTAAATACTTGATCCGTTTACGTACTATTTGTGTGACCCTACGGGTTCAGTCAAGAGTAAGCTGTGGATTAATATCATTAATTCCACTTGAACTGAAGCGGCCTCTAGCTAGGCATTCAGCTCACTTGATCTCACTGAATTATTAACTTGTTAATTAATACTGAACCGCATTTATTAGACTTAACATAGAATGCATACTTGGACCAAGGGCATTATTTCCTTCAGTCTCCCACTTGTCCTTAGGGACAAGTGTGCATTTCCTTATTCCTTTGTCGCTCGATGCTTGCTCTTGAACATAAGGTAAGAGTTGTCATCCTTATTATGTCCAGAGGTGTTCCTCGGTTTCAGAGTTCAACTGATCAAATAAACAGATAATCATAGCCTATGATTCATCCGAGCACGGCCATGCATTTCACAGTTTCTAGCTCTCCGAGTGGCCTTGTACAACTTTTAAGCATCTCATCCCGATTTATGGGAGGACAATCCCAATCTTGCGATCTTGAGATTAGACTTCGTTTGATAGGTGATTACCTGAGCGTTGCCTTTATAGCCTCCTTTTACGGTGCGACGGTTGGTCAACGTCAAAGCAACCAGTTCTCAAACAAGTAATCTCAAATCACTCAGGTATTGAGGATTTAGTGTCTAATAATTTTAATGAAATTTACTTATGACAGATTTTCATCTCTTACAGTAAAGTTTCATAGGTCTTGTCCGATACTAGTCTTCCCAAAGTAAGTATCTATGCAAATGATTATGACATTGCCATGTCCACATAGTTCAAGAAACAGAACTACTAGTCATCTTGCATTCTAATCGTCTAACGTTTTCTATGCGTCCAATTTTATAGAAAACTCCGACCATGGACCATTTTCAACCTTTGACATTCAAGTTCACTTGATAGACATTTCTTAGTCACAGGACTGGTCCTGACAGTCTATCTTGAATATATCGTCAAAATTGAAGGGACTCATCATTTAATACTAAACCAAGATTAAATGGAATATGAAAATACATTTCATATATGATAAATGTTCAACCCCAATGTTTTATAACCATGGGCCTCTAACCCATCTTTAAAACATTTCATGGAATTCAAAGCTATGCTTGATTTCCAGTGCTACAACGTGAGTGTTGCTTCTCACTTGTTGCATAGGTTTAGTTATCATGCTTTGCCAATCTTAATATCCTTTTCATCGAATGTTCTTCGAGATATGATGATAAGATCTTTTCGAGTTTGTTTATTATGTGATCTAGTCTTTCTTACTTCGATGGTGGTTTTACTCATTTTGCAATGAAGGACCATCAAGTTAGCAGACGTTTTTCTTGCTTCAAGAGTGGTTCTACGCATTTTTCAATGAAGAACCATCAAGCCAGCAGATAGGTGATCTACCCAAGTTCAGTGAAGAACTTTAAACAACCCTGTTTTATTGCTTCTTAGGCAATAATTACTTTTACTTCAACTGTATAGGTTGCTAGTGATGCTTTGGTTTGGATTTACTTATCCAAGCAGTTCACGGATATGTGGAAGACTTTCCAGCTGTATCTTAGAACATAGAAATTAATATTTAATTTCCCACGCAACAACTCATGGTCTCCAATCCATGTTGCCATTTCAAAACACGATGCTCTTTAGCTCGTCCTTGTCAATGGTTAACTCCAAAGAAATCTTGCTTGATCCTTTGCCAGTGTTTATGCGTGTAGCATCAATATTTAGCATATCTTTATTTCCTTGAGTCAAGAACTAATCTTATGTACCTTTTCAAGTACCATAAGTTTTTCTTGATCTCAATCTAGTTGATCTTCACTTAGATCAATAGAGATTGGTATATGTTCGTCATGCCCAAAGTCATACGATACGTTTTTGGCGATCCTCATATTATATCATACATGATAAATTCTTTTGCAGAATAATTCCAATTGAATTCTATTCATGTAACTTTAGCTCATCTAGTTTCAGTAGATACTAAATCCAGCTAAATTCTTTGACATATAATATAGGTTAAGAATCTTACTTAGATCCTTTGATGTTTAACTTAGTAAATGCTTATACATAGTTCAAACATCCTTTACTTAGATTTATTCATATGGGTCGAATATCTCCAATGGAGTCTTTCGTGTTTGATTTAGTAAATGCCATTACTTAATCCAAAACAATATCATAAGATCTTTGTAAATAGATCTTAATACCCAGTATGTACTAAGTTTCGCCTTGGTCCATCATTGATGAATAATTTCAAACCTAAGTCATTAGCATTTGAATGTTATTTCACAATAGAGAGATATGTGTGATACACATAGGACCAAATAAGTTTTATGTACTCCCACTAAACTTCTTATATATCTATAAGAATCATGTACATTTTATGAAACTAAAATACTTATTAGCTTCACTAAAATACATTTCTAATTCCCAATTGCTTGCTTAAATCTGTACTTAGATTTTATAAACTAGCTTTTCTTTTCAAGCATTTATTTGGATCCATAAATCCTATGACATGCCATGTACATAGTTTATTCCAACATTTGATTGAGGAATACTTTTGTCATCCAATTGCCATATTTACCAATATGCAATCATTGCTTGAATTATAGACTTGAAGCATTACGATTTTGCATGAGGTTTCAACGCAATCCACATCGTGAATTTGCTTGTAACTTTTAGCAACTAATCTAGCTTTGTGTGTGAACACAATTCCATGTTTGATGGTTTTTATCCTTAAAACAAACTTGCAACTAATAGGTGTGAAACTATTCTTGCAAATCAACAAAATTTCAATTTTGTCATCAAAACATTGAGTATGTTTTATGGCCTTTAACCATTTAAAACATTTGAGTCTATATATGGCCTCTAACCATTTTAGGGAATCTGGGTTTCGTCATAGCTTTCTTACAAGTCACAAACTCATTAATCTACATGATAATAGTTTGACTGCAAGTTGTAGGTTGCTTCACTATTTAATAGAAGAATCTCATAGTTTCAGTGACTTGAATTCTATGCCTACTTGGGTATAGAACATCAAACAATAGAATATCAATAGCTACTTGAAAGTCCTTTGAATATTCTGTTCTCCTTGAAGCACTTGTAAAGTCTTCTAAGAGATGTCTATTCTTTAAAACCACTTCTAAAGTCTTTAAAGGATAAGTTCGGATTTTCTTAAGCACTTCGAAAAGCCTCCGGAATGTCCATTTATGTTTGTTGTTCGCCTCGAAAACTTTCGAGGTCTATTTTCTCCCACTTGTCATTTTGGAAATGAATCTCCAAAAGGACATTATTTCGAGCAAACAAACATTATGTTCTCAAAAATTCGTGGTAGAGACAATACCCTTGTGTCTCATTTGAATAAATCACAATGAAACATATATCTAGACTTGGGCCTTAGTTTGTTGAATAACAAACACTAAGCTCCCACCGAGTTTAGCAACTCTTTAGATATATATAATTGAAAAGATATCCTGAAATTACTTTTCAATAGCTTTGACGAATTTGGTTTAGTTTGGTGGTAGTTGAGCATTTTGTTTTAGAAATTATAGGAAAAGTTTTTATGATTCATCATTAATCGAATCAAGTACCAATTGACTTCGATTATTCCAACTAAGATATGCCATAACACACAATCATTGATGATCATATTTGGTCTCAAGTAATCATCAACATGATCTAACCTAGATCTTTATGATTTCTTGCCAAGTGGATTTTATACTTCTGAATCTTTGAACTAGCCAAACAGATTCAACTTATATCACATTTGAGTAAATAAACCTATATTCACTCAAATCCATGTGAAATAATAAAGTCATAAAACCTTTCTTTAGCTTTGAACTCTATCGTCTAGGCGTTCTAACAATAGTTCATATTCTTTGTTACTTTCAACAAGTAAGACTAGCTTGTCTTAAGTTGATCTAGAAATCAACCAACTTTCAAAAAGTCCATCAAAATAGAGCTTATGAATGTTAACTTGTTGATATGGTCTAAGCAACAATGCCAAAGATTAGTGGAACTCAAATCAAGGGGTTGATTTGAACCTAGTAAAGTTCTTTAAAGAGTTGTTTGTTTTAATCAAGCATATTGACTCAACCTGTAATTGACCATTTCATTCAAATAAACAAACAAACTGTTTTTGTTTTTCTTGAATGTGAGTCTTTCTGTGTTTGAAGCAGAAATTTAGGTATGCTGATTATGGAACAAAATAGCCATTAAGTTCCAACCTTTGAAAGGACTTAAAACAAACTTAGATGACCCTACAATTAATGTAGCATTGCCATGCTTCATTTCCCACTTGTAGGTCATTAGTGTATCCTAGCTTCCATTGTTTGAGTTTATTATCGAAGTAAGAACCTCAAGCGGTATATGATACCAAGGAAGTTTGATTGCTAGGTCACTTCTCTTTAAACATAAACTTATAGGTAGAAACGGAATCGTAAATTCCTTTCATTTGTTCCTCGTTTTCCTATTTCTTGTACCCTTTTCTTATAGTCTTAAGAATTGAATTCTTTAGTGTTGACTTTTATACTTTGTTAGACATGTCCAATGTCACCCCAACAAGGTTCTTACCATTTTAATTTATGTTGAATATTCTGTTTCAACTAGATGATCTTACAAGAAGCTTCTAAAGTTCTCTAAGCATCGATCTATTCGAATGTCTAGGGACTAGACTCATTCGAGAATTAAATGGACAAAGATATTAGGTTGTTAACCATTGGTAAAGCTGAGCGTATTAGACTCAATGCTTTATGATCTCAAAACTACAGTGTATTTTGTATTCACAAGCACCAATTGGTTTGCCATTCGATTTTGATGTTCGAAAACAACCATAAAAGTCGCTATAAGAAACGTACATTTTAAATTGCTCACTTTCTCTCATTTCCGTGAATCGTTCTTGGATTCACTACCAATCGAGGAAATTTACTGTTACCTTTCAAAAAGGATTTATTGCAGTGCAAGATATTTAATTATAAACAATAATTAAAACATACATTGAAGCATGCAAAGTCTAAACATTTATCATGAATAATAACTTGAAAATAAAAGCAATCATGCAATTTAAACAAGTCATTAGCATTTTATTCGAATTATGTGTTCCGGCAGGTGTGAATAAAATGATTCCAAGATCCTAAAATCATTGAAGAACTAAGCACAGTTTGTCGACTTAATCCTAAAACATCTTAGGTAAGCAAAAGCCTTTTGCTAATAGTCTAGAAACTATTCTTGGTTGATAGGTACGTCTAAGAACTTATTAGGTAAACCTATCGATTTTGCCACGACATAAAAGGACTCCTTACTTAATTATATCGTTGAGTTTCACCAAAACTAACATGTACTCACAATTATTTGTGTACCTTGCCCCTTTAGGACCAATAAGTAATACCTCGCTGAGCGAAAACTATTACTAGATTGATGTAAAGGATATCCAAGCAAGTGTATATTTTGGCATGGCACCTTTTAACTCAATTTTTAAGTTTGGAACTTAAGGCTCTTACTATGTTGGTTAGATTTTAAGTGAACTAAAATCCTTAATCATGCAACATAATCAAGCTTTTGATCTCATGCATTTTAAGACATATTTAAAAGCAATAAATAACTTAAAACATGCATAAGATATTTGTGATCTAGTATGGCCCGACTTCATCTTGAAGCTTTAACTTCAAAGTCCGTCTTGAAAATCTCCGTGGGAGGCACCATTTTCTTCAAATAGGATAAGCTATAACTAATTACAACTATTTGATCGTTCGCAGACCATATTTGAATTGAAAAATAACTTTGGTACTTTAGACCAATTACATTCAAATTAATGGTACGCAGACCATATTTTCTATCCTATTTGGGCCATACTAGTCACTTCATAACCTGCAAAACAGTACATATACAATATATACCATTCACCCATTCATTATATATCATGAATGGCCCACATAGCTGGTTAGTAAAACACATTATGCATCACGTAAACATTTGCAGCAATTAATCAAGGGCACCAATAATATACCAATTATTCAGTCCTTATTAATTCTTTCAAGTTGTTTTAACCTTAAGGATTTGTAGACCTAATCAAGAGTTTATGACTAAAAGCGCTCCTACTCAAACTAATAAATTCATATGCTTTACTAATTTTAAACATAAAAATGTATTTCTAGTCTAACCGGAAACATACAATTTTAATTAAAATTTAAAGCTCATATAAATTTATAATTGAATCCAAAAAGTTTAATTTAATTTCAGTCGTGTTTAAATTAATTCATGATTTTAATTTTAGTAAAATAATTAGAATAAATAAAATTTATTATAATTACAATATTCAAAATTAAAATCCTAGAAAATAATTTAAATTATTAATTTTAAAATTAATAAAAATTACGTAAACTGAAAATTTCAAATTAAACATTCAAAACGATCTAATCGTAACGCAAACACCCTACGCATTGCACGCCCATGGGCCGCTCGCACACAGCCATCGCTGGCCATGTGCGCGCAGCCCATGCGCTCGTCGCATAGCTGCTGCATCTCCATCGCAAGCCATCGCACGCTGTGGTGCTTGCTGCGCGCGCGCCAGCGCTCGTCACACGCGAGCCATCGCTCGCAGTGCGCGCGAGCCATCGCTCGTCGCACGCGAGCCATCGCTCGCTGGGCGCGCGACATCGCTCGCTGTGCGCGCGAGCCATCGCTCGCTGGGCGCGCGACATCGCTCGCTGTGCGCGCGAGCCATCGCTCGCTGGGCGCGCGACATCGCTCGCTGTGCGCGCGAGCCATCGCTCGCTGTGCGCGCGAGCCATCGCTCGATGTGCGGCGAGCCATCTCTAGCTGTGCGCGCGAGCAACGCTGGGCGCAGCGCTCGTGGCACGCGAGCTTGCGCTCGCTGCGCGCGAGGCTGCGCGCTCTTGCGCGAGGCAGTGCGCGTTGTGGCGCAGCTCGCTTGCTGCCCACACGCGACTGCCTTGGCTCGCCCTTCGCCCATGCCCATTCGTCCATTGCTCGTGGCCCACGACACAAGGCAGGGCTGCTGCCTTGTGCTCCTGCACTACGCCCTTGCTCATTGCATTCGTGCCGCACGGGCGACGAGCTCCCTTGCTCGTCGTCGCATGCCCGCATTATACAACACCCCTTAAGGGTAACACGAAGCGTCCATTGCTTTGTGCGTGCAAGTTATATGAACGAATCGCATAAAAAATTTAAAATTTATAAAATTTATGACAAATTAACAAATATTATTAATTTCATAATTTTAGGGCGAAAAATCGAAAATTTATTATCCAATTGATTTCCGATTGTTATGGATTCAAGTCTAGGTCATAAAAATTTAAAATTTATCATAAATTTACAATTTTTATGGTGGTTTTTAATCATAGGTTTCTGATTAAATTACAATTAATTATGAAAATCAAATTAATTCTAAATTATTCTAATTTTCAACAAATTAATCATAATTACAAATGCATTCAAATGCATTAATCTAATTTGTAATTATGATTAATTTGTTGAAAATTAGAATAATTTAGAATTAATTTGATTTTCATAATTAATTGTAATTTAATTAGAAACCTATGATTAAAAACCACCATAAAAATTGTAAATTTATGATAAATTTTAAATTTTTATGACCTAGACTTGAATCCATAACAATCGGAAATC
Source organism: Spinacia oleracea (assembly GCF_020520425.1). Taxonomy (NCBI): domain Eukaryota; kingdom Viridiplantae; phylum Streptophyta; class Magnoliopsida; order Caryophyllales; family Amaranthaceae; genus Spinacia; species Spinacia oleracea. Next base: position 32,559 of record NW_026614358.1, on the reverse strand, counting down.
AATTGGATAATAAATTTTCGATTTTTCGCCCTAAAATTATGAAATTAATAATATTTATTAATTTGTCATTAATTTTATAAATTTTAAATTTTTTATGCGATTCGTTCATATAACTTGCACGCACAAAGCAATGGACGCTTCGTGTAACCCTTAAGGGGTGTTGTATAATGCGGGCATGCGACGACGAGCAAAGGAGCTCGTCGCCCGTGCGGCACGAATGCAATGAGCAAGGGCGTAGTGCACGAGCACAAGGCAGCAGCCCTGCCTTGTGTCGTGGGCCACGAGCAATGGACGAATGGGCATGGGCGAAGGGCGAGCCAAGGCAGTCGCGTGTGGGCAGCAAGCGAGCTGCGCCACAACGCGCACTGCCTCGCGCATGAGCGCGCAGCCTCGCGCGCAGCGAGCGCAAGCTCGCGTGCCACGAGCGCTGCGCCCAGCGTTGCTCGCGCGCACAGCGAGCGATGGCTCGCGCGCACAGCGAGCGATGTCGCGCGCACAGCGAGCGATGTCGCGCGCCCAGCGAGCGATGGCTCGCGCGCACAGCGAGCGATGTCGCGCGCCCAGCGAGCGATGTCGCGCGCCCAGCGAGTGATATCGCGCGCCCAGCGAGCGATGTCGCGCGCACAGCGAGCGATGTCGCGCGCCCAGCGAGCGATGGCTCGCGCGCACTGCAAGCGATGGCTCGCGTGCGACGAGCGCTAGCGCGCGCGCAGCAAGCACCACAGCGTGCGATGGCTTGCGATGGAGATGCAGCAGCTATGCGACGAGCGCATGGGCTGCGCGCATATGGCCAGCAATGGCTGTATGCGTGCGGCCCATGGGCGTGCAATGCGTAGAGTGTTTGCGTTACGATTAGATCGTTTTGAATGTTGAAGGGCGAGCCAAGGCAGTCGCGTGTGGGCAGCAAGCGAGCTGCGCCACAACGCGCACTGCCTCGCGCATGAGCGCGCAGCCTCGCGCGCAGCGAGCGCAAGCTCGCGTGCCACGAGGGCTGCGCCCAGCGTTGCTCGCGCGCACAGCGAGCGATGGCTCGCGCGCACAGCGAGCGATGTCGCGCGCCCAGCGAGCGATGGCTCGCACACACAGCGAGCGATGTCGCGCGCACAGCGAGCGATGTCGCGCGCCCAGCGAGCGATGGCTCGCGCGCACAGCGAGCGATGTCGCGCGCCCAGCGAGCGATGTCGCGCGCACAGCGAGCGATGGCTCGCGCGCACAGCGAGCGATGGCTCGCGCGCACTGCAAGCGATGGCTCGCGTGCGACGAGCGCTGGCGCGCGCGCAGCAAGCACCACAGCGTGCGATGGCTTGCGATGGAGATGCAGCAGCTATGCGACGAGCGCATGGGCTGCGCGCATATGGCCAGCAATGGATGTATGCGTGCGGCCCATGGGCGTGCAATGCGTAGGGTGTTTGCGTTACGATTAGATCGTTTTGAATGTTTAATTTGAAAATTTCAGTTCACGTAATTTTAATTAATTTTAAAATTAATAATTTAAATTATTTTCTTGGATTTTAATTTTGAATATTGTAATTATAATAAATGTTATTTATTCTAATTATTTTACTAAAATTAAAATCATGAATTAATTTAAATAACGACTGAAATTAAATTAAACTTTTTTGATTCAATTATAAATTTATATGATTAAATTTTAATTAAATTTGTATGTTTCCGGTTAGACTAGAAATACATTTTTATGTTTAAAATTAGTAAAGCATATGAATTTATTGGTTTAAGTGGGAGCGTTTTTTAGTCATAAACTCTTGATTAGGTCTACAAATCCTTAAGGTTAAAACAACTTGATTAGAATTAATAAGGACTGAATAATTGGTAGATTATTGGTGCCCTTGATTAATTGCTGCAAATATTTACGTGATGCATAATGTGTTTTACTAACCAGCTAAGTGGGCCATTCATGATAATGAATGGGTGAATGGTATATATTGTATATGTACTGTTTTGCAGGTTATGAAGTGACTAGTATGGCCCAAATAGGATAGAAAATATGGTCTGCGTACCATTAATTTGAATGTAATTGGTCTAAAGTACCAAAGTTATTTTTCAATTCAAATATGGTCTGCGTACCATCAAGTAGTTGTAATTAGTTATAGCTTATCCTATTTGAAGAAAATGGTGCCTCCCACGGAGATTTTCAAGACGGACTTTGAAGTTAAAGCTTCAAGATGAAGTCGGGCCATACTAGATCACAAATATCTTATGCATGTTTTAAGTTATTTATTGCTTTTAAATATGTCTTAAAATGCATGAGATCAAAAGCTTGATTTTGTTGCATGATTAAGGATTTTAGTTCACTTAAAATCTAACCAACATAGTAAGAGCCTTAAGTTCCAAACTTAAAAATTGAGTTAAAAGGTGCCATGCCAAAATATACACTTGCTTGGATATCCTTTACATCAATCTAGTAATAGTTTTCGCTCAGCGAGGTGTTACTTATTGGTCCTAAAGGGGCAAGGTACACAAATAATTGTGAGTACATGTTAGTTTTGGTGAAACTCAACGATATAAGTAAGGAGTCCTTTTATGTCATGGCAAATTCGATAGGTTTACCTAATAAGTTCTTAGACGTACCTATCAACCAAGAATAGTTTCTAGACTATTAGCAAAAGGCTTTTGCTTACCTAAGATGTTCTAGGATTAAGTCGACAAACTGTGCTTAATTCTTCAATGATTTTAGGATCTTGGAATCATTTTATTCACACCTGCCGGAACACATAATTTGAATAAAATGCTTAATAAACATTGAATTATGCATGTACGCTAGAATTTAAGTTTATTAAGAGAAACCGTGAATGGTTATTTATTTGTTTATTCTTTTCAATTGTAGTTTTTAATATGGAAAACAACAATTCATTCAACATTCGATCAATTCTCGAAAAGGAGAAGTTGAACGGGAAAAACTTCCTTGACTGGCAAAGGAACTTGCAAATAGTTCTTATGCAGGAAGAAAAGGAGTATGTCCTAGATGAGGCGATGCCCGAAGCTGCAGGCGACGGGGTCACTCAAGCAGCCCTCAATCGTTGGATTGATGCCAACAAGGATGTGAAATGTCTAATGCTCGCCACCATGAGTGCGGATCTGCAGAAAACGTTCATCAACTCAGATGCTTTCACAATCATCAGTGAGTTGAAGAACATGTTCCAAGATCTGGCTCGAGTCGAAAGATTCGAGACTCATAGGCAAATTCTTGAGACCAAACTTAAGAAAGGCGAGCCCGTAAGTCCACATGTTCTCAAAATGATTGGACTCATTGAGAATATGAGTCGGCTGGATCAGCAATTTTCTCAGGAAATGGCTATAGACACCATCCTCCATTCTCTTCATAGCGGGTATGATCAGTTCAAACTGAACTACAGTATGAATAGTCTGGACAAAACGCTCACTGAGCTTCACGGTATGCTGAAGACCGCTGAAAAGACGCTCAAAAGTGATAAGCGGGATGTGCTTATGGTGCGTGGGGGCAAGTTCAAGAAATTTGGAAAGAAGAGGAATGCTAAGAAAGGTGGCAACAAGGCCAGCCTAACTAAGCAAACTGGCGCCAAATCTGCAAAGAGGAAGGTCAGTCAACCCACTTCTGAATCCGAATGCTTCTACTGCAAGAAGAAGGGGCATTGGAAGAGAGATTGCTTGAAGCTAAAGGAAGATCAGAAGAACGGAACAGTCGTTCCATCTTCAGGTATTTTCGTTATAGACTGTATACTTGCTAATTCAACTTCTTGGGTATTAGATACAGGTTGTGGCTCACACTTATGTTCCAATCCACAGGGACTAAGAAGAAGTAGAAAGTTAAGCAAGGGTGAAGTCGACCTACGAGTGGGAAATGGAGCACGGATTGCTGCATTAGCTGTAGGAACTTACTATTTGTCGTTGCCCTCCGGGCTAGTTTTGGAACTGGAAGAATGTTTCCATGTTCCAAGTCTTACTAAAAACATCATTTCAGTTTCTTGCTTAGATGCTAAGGGATTTTCCTTTTTAATAAAAGACAATAGTTGTTCGTTTTATTTTAAAGAGATGTTTTATGGATCTGCTAGATTAGTCAATGGACTTTATTTATTAGATCACGACAAACAAGTATATAACATAAATACCAAAAAGGCCAAAAAGAATGATTCAGATCTCACCTATCTGTGGCATTGTCGATTAGGCCATATAAACTTGAAACGCTTAGAAAGACTTCAAAAGGAAGGAATTCTAGAACCATTTGACTTAGAGGATTATGGTAAATGCGAATCATGTTTACTTGGAAAAATGACAAAGCAACCTTTCTCTAAAGTTGGAGAAAGAGCAAATGAACTATTGGGTTTAATCCATACAGATGTATGTGGACCAATGAGTACAAATGCTAGAGGTGGTTTCAGCTACTTTATCACTTTCACTGATGACTTCAGTAGGTATGGTTATGTCTACCTAATGAAGCATAAGTCTGAATCCTTTGACAAATTCAAGGAATTTCAGAGTGAAGTAGAGAATCAATTAGGCAAGAAGATTAAGGCACTGCGGTCTGATAGAGGCGGTGAATATCTGAGCTATGAATTTGATGACCATCTGAAAGAATGTGGAATTCTATCAGAGTTGACTCCTCCTGGAACACCACAATGGAACGGTGTGTCGGAACGGAGGAACAGAACCTTGCTAGACATGGTCAGGTCAATGATGGGTCAGGCCGAACTTCCATTAGAATTTTGGGGACATGCACTAAATACAGCTGCACTCACTATAAATAGAGCTCCGTCTAAAGCTGTCGAAAAGACTCCATACGAATTATGGTTTGGAAAGCCTCCAAATGTGTCTTTTCTTAAGATTTGGGGATGTGAAGTATACGTCAAACGATTAATTTCAGACAAACTTCATCCAAAATCTGACAAATGTATCCTTGTGGGCTATCCAAAGGAAACAAAGGGGTATTACTTCTACAATACATCTGAGAACAAAGTGTTTGTTGCTCGAGATGGTGTCTTTTTGGAAAAAGATCATATTTCCAAAATGACAAGTGGGAGAAAAATAGACCTCGAAGAAATTCGAGTCGAACAACAAACTCTAGAGAATGCTCAAGATGACATTCAGGATGAAACTCAGAGATCTTTAGAAGAATCTGGTGAGAATCATGGTCAATCTAGAAATGTTGCCCCGCGTAGATCGCAAAGATACAGATCTCAACCGGAAAGGTACTTAGGTATTTTGACGAACGAGAGCTATGACGTTCTATTACTTGAAAGTGATGAACCTGCGACTTACAAACAAGCTATGACGAGCCCTAGCTCCAAGCAATGGCAAGAAGCCATGCAATCTGAATTAGACTCCATGTCTGAAAACCAAGTATGGGATTTGGTCGATTTGCCAGATGGCTATCAAGCCATTGGAAGCAAATGGGTTTTCAAACTGAAAAAGGACAAGGATGGGAAACTTGAAGTTTTCAAAGCTAGATTGGTTGCAAAAGGTTACAGGCAAGTCCACGGTGTGGATTACGATGAAACCTTTTCACCAGTTGCAATGCTAAAGTCTATTCGAATAATGTTAGCAATCACTGCATATTACGATTACGAAATATGGCAGATGGATGTCAAAACTGCTTTCTTAAACGGCGTTTTAACAGAAACTGTGTTTATGACACAGCCTGAAGGTTTTGAGGATCCAAAGAATGCTAAAAAGGTATGCAAGCTAAAGAAATCAATCTACGGATTGAAGCAGGCATCCAGGAGCTGGAATATACGTTTTGATGAAGCAGTCAGTGACTTTGGTTTCATCAAGAACGCAGACGAATCTTGTGTATACAAGAAGGTCAGTGGGAGCAAAATTGCTTTCCTAGTATTATATGTCGACGACATATTGCTTATCGGAAATGACATTCCTATGTTGAACTCTGTCAAGATTTGTCTTGGGAAATGTTTTTCGATGAAGGATCTAGGAGAAGCACAGTACATATTGGGCATCAAGATTTACAGAGATAGATCTAAAAAGATGATTGGACTTAGTCAAAGCACTTATATCAATAAGGTGCTTGATAGGTTCAAGATGGCGGACTCCAAGCGAGGCTACCTACCCATGTCTCATGGAATGACTCTAAGCAAGACTCAGTGCCCAAAAACACTTGATGAGCGTAGACGAATGAATGGGATTCCATATGCATCATTAATTGGTTCAATAATGTATGCTATGATATGTACACGCCCGGATGTTGCGTACGCACTCAGTGCTACGAGCAGATACCAGTCAGACCCAGGAGAGGCGCATTGGACTGCTGCCAAGAACATTCTGAAGTACCTGAAAAGGCACAAAGATGACTTCCTGGTCTATGGTGGAGATGATGAATTAATTGTTAAAGGCTATACGGACGCAAGTTTCCAAACCGACAAAGATGATTTCAGATCACAGTCTGGGTTTGTCTTCTGCCTCAACGGAGGAGCAGTAAGCTGGAAAAGTGCTAAGCAAAGCACCATTGCGGATTCTACAACTGAAGCGGAGTACATTGCTGCACATGAAGCAGCAAAGGAAGCTATATGGCTAAGGAAGTTCATAGGTGAACTTGGTGTAGTCCCCTCCATTAAAGGACCAATAGCCCTGTATTGTGACAATAACGGAGCTATTGCACAGGCAAAAGAGCCTAGACACCACCAAAGAGTCAAGCATGTACTTTGTAGATTTCACCTTCTACGAGAGTTCGTTGAAAGAAAAGAAGTCGAGATAAGCAAAATTGGAACTGATGACAACATATCAGATCCATTAACTAAACCTCTGCCGCAGGCGAAGCACAACTCGCACACTGCAGCTATGAGAATCAAGCATATTGGAGAATGGCTTTGATGTCTCTGTTTAATGTTTTAAAGTTTTAGAGTTTAAATCTTTGTAAAACATTTTTGGTTAATCATTCACAATAAATGAAAAGAATTCATTTTTCCATTTAATTTGTGGTTTATTAAATGATGAGTCCCTTCAATTTGACGATATATTCAAGATAGACTGTCAGGACCAGTCCTGTGACTAAGAAATGTCTATCAAGTGAACTTGAATGTCAAAGGTTGAAAATGGTCCCTAATCGGAGTTTTCTATAAAATTGGACGCATAGAAAACGTTAGACGATTAGAATGCAAGATGACTAGTAGTTCTGTTTCTTGAACTATGTGGACATGGCAATGTCATAATCATTTGCATAGATACTTACTTTGGGAAGACTAGTATCGGACAAGACCTATGAAACTTTACTGTAAGAGATGAAAATCTGTCATAAGTAAATTTCATTAAATTATTAGACACTAAATCCTCAATACCTGAGTGATTTGAGATTACTTGTTTGAGAACTGGTTGCTTTGACGTTGACCAACCGTCGCACCGTAAAAGGAGGCTATAAAGGCAACGCTCAGGTAATCACCTATCAAACGAAGTCTAATCTCAAGATCGCAAGATTGGGATTGTCCTCCCATAAATCGGGATGAGATGCTTAAAAGTTGTACAAGGCCACTCGGAGAGCTAGAAACTGTGAAATGCATGGCCGTGCTCGGATGAATCATAGGCTATGATTATCTGTTTATTTGATCAGTTGAACTCTGAAACCGAGGAACACCTCTGGACATAATAAGGATGACAACTCTTACCTTATGTTCAAGAGCAAGCATCGAGCGACAAAGGAATTAGGAAATGCACACTTGTCCCTAAGGACAAGTGGGAGACTGAAGGAAATAATGCCCTTGGTCCAAGTATGCATTCTATGATAAGTCTAATAAATGCGGTTCAGTATTAATTAACAAGTTAATAATTCAGTGAGATCAAGTGAGCTGAATGCCTAGCTAGAGGCCGCTTCAGTTCAAGTGGAATTAATGATATTAATCCACAGCTTACTCTTGACTGAACCCGTAGGGTCACACAAATAGTACGTAAACGGATCAAGTATTTAATGGCATTAAATACTCTATCTATGGATATTCGGAATCGACGGATCTTGGTTTCAGTGGGAGCTGAGATCGTCACAGGCAAGAAATGAATACTCCGGAAACGATGATATTACCGGAAACGGAAATATGGATCGTATCGGAAATATAAATATTATCCAAGTCGTAGATGTTGCCGGAAACGGAAACATGGTACGTATCGGAAAATATTATCGGAAATGGAAATATTACCAGAATCGGAAATACTGCCGGAAACGGAAATATTGTCAGCATCGGAAATATTACCGGAATCGGAAAATAATTCCGGAAACGGAAATTTAATCGGAAGAGTATCGTACGAATAAGCATCGGACGAGGCCTGCCAGACGAGGGCCCAGCACGAAGCCAGGCCATCGCCCAGCAAGCCAAGCGCGCCACACAAACAGCCACGCCAGGCCCAGCACAAGGCCAGGCCCAGCAGGCCGTGGCAGCGCGCACAGCGCGCGCAGCGCGCGCGGGTGCTTGCGTGGGCTTGTGGCTCGCGCAGGCCTCGCTGCGTGGGCTGCTGCTCGCACGCACGCATGGGCGGCCCATCGAGGCTGCCGTGTGTGTGTGCGTAAGTGTTTGTGTTCGTGCACGTTTCCTAAAACGTGCAGAGTTCGGTTAATGATTAAATTCCTAATTCTATTTGATAAATTAATTAAATTAGAGTTCTTGTAGGATTCTAGGTTTAATTAATTTGTATCTGAATAGGATTCCAATTCCCTTTCCATAACCCTATAAATATGTGGCCTGGGTTCACAATTTATAACGAGTTTCAAAGTATTCAAAGTGAGTTTTTGAGAGAAAAATTCAGCCACACATCTTGCTCAAAAGTGCCGAAAATTCTAGTACCTTAAGGGCGATTCTAGTTGGTCAATCTTAAGGCGGATCCGGACGTGCTGTGCACTATCTACGGAGGGACGACACTTGGAGTCCTAAAGACTTGTTCTTGTTCGGTTCGGGCGCAGCTAGGGAGGGCACGCAACAAAGAGTATGCATCTAAATTATGCTATATGATTATGTGTAAATAATATGTATTCCTGGGTTAATGGTTGTTTCCGCATGATTTATGTAATATCATATGTATCATAACCTAACGGTCGTGCCCTTGCTTACCTTTCTTGGGTCATGCTTACCTTGTTTGGGCCATGTCGTGCCCTTGCTTACCTTTCTTGGTCATGCCTTGCCTTGCTTGGCCATGTCGTGCCCTTGCTTACCTATCTTGGGTCATGCCTTGCCTTTCTTGGGCCATGTCGTGCCCTTGCTTACCTTTCTTGGGTCATGCCTTGCCTTGCTTGGGCCATGTCGTGCCCTTGCTTGCCTTTCTTGGGTCATGCCTTGCCTTGCTTGGGCCATGTCGAGCCCTTGCTTACCTTTCTTGGGTCATGCTTACCTTGTTTGGGCCATGTCGTGCCCTTGCTTACCTTTCTTGGTCATGCCTTGCCTTGCTTGGCCATGTCGTGCCCTTGCTTACCTATCTTGGGTCATGCCTTGCCTTGCTTGGGCCATGACGTGCCCTTTCTTACCTTTCTTGGGTCATGCCTTGCCTTGCTTGGGCCATGTCGTGCCCTTGCTTGCCTTTCTTGGGTCATTCCTTGCCTTGCTTGGGCCATGTCGTGCCCTTGCTTACCTTTCTTGGGTCATGCTTCCTTTGCTTGGGCCATGTCGTGCCCTTGCTTACCTTTCTTGGGTCATGCCTTGCCTTGCTTGGGCCATGTCGTGCCCTTGCTTACCTTTCTTGGGTCATGCCTTGCCTTGCTTGGGCCAAGTCGTGCCCTTACTTGCCTTTCTTGGGTCATGCTTACCTTGCTTAGGCCATGTCGTGCCCTTGCTTACCTTTCTTGGGTCATGCCTTGCCTTGCTTGGGCCATGTCGTGCCCTTGCTTACCTTTCTTGGGTCATGCCTTGCCTTGCTTGGGCCATGTCGTGCCCTTGCTTACCTTTCTTGGGTCATGCTTACCTTGTTTGGGCCATGTCGTGCCCTTGCTTACCTTTCTTGGTCATGCCTTGCCTTGCTTGGCCATGTCGTGCCCTTGCTTACCTATCTTGGGTCATGCCTTGCCTTGCTTGGGCCATGTCGTGCCCTTGCTTACCTTTCTTGGGTCATGCCTTGCCTTGCTTGGGCCATGTCGTGCCCTTGCTTGCCTTTCTTGGGTCATGCCTTGCCTTGCTTGGGCCAAGTCGTGCCCTTGCTTGCCTTTCTTGGGTCATGCTTACCTTGCTTGGGCTATGTCGTGCCCTTGCTTACCTTTCTTGGGTCATGCCTTGCCTTGCTTGGGCCATGTCGTGCCCTTGCTTACCTTTCTTGGGTCATGCTTACCTTGCTTGGGCCATGTCGTGCCCTTGCTTACCTTTCTTGGGTCATGCCTTGCCTTGCTTGGGCCATGTCGTGCCCTTGCTTACCTTTCTTGGGTCATGCTTCCCTTGCTTGGGTCATGTCGTGCCCTTGCTTGCCTTTCTTGGGTCATGCCTTGCCTTGCTTGGGCCATGTCGTGCCCTTGCTTACCTTTCTTGGGTCATGCCTTGCCTTGCTTGGGTCATGTCGTGCCCTTGCTTGCCTTTCTTGGGTCATGCCTTGCCCTGCTTGGGCCATGTCGTGCCCTTGCTTACCTTTCTTGGGTCATGCTTTGCCTTGCTTGGGCCATGTCGTGCCCTTGCTTACCTTTCTTGGGTCATGCCTTGCCTTGCTTGGGTCATGTCGTGCCCTTGCTTGCCTTTCTTGGGTCATGCCTTGCCCTGCTTGGGCCATGTCGTGCCCTTGCTTACCTTTCTTGGGTCATGCCTTGCCTTGCTTGGGCCATGTCGTGCCCTTGCTTACCTTTCTTGGGTCATGCTTCCCTTGCTTGGGTCATGTCGTGCCCTTGCTTACCTTTCTTGGGTCATGCCTTGCCTTGCTTGGGCCATGTCGTGCCCTTGCTTGCCTTTCTTGGGTCATGCTTCCCTTGCTTGGGTCATGTCGTGCCCTTGCTTGCCTTTCTTGGGTCATGCCTTGCCTTGCTTGGGCCATGTCGTGCCCTTGCTTACCTTTCTTGGGTCATGCTTACCTTGCTTGGGCCATGTCGTGCCCTTGCTTACCTTTCTTGGGTCATGCCTTGCCTTGCTTGGGCCATGTCGTGCCCTTGCTTACCTTTCTTGGGTCATGCCTTGCCTTGCTTGGGCCATGTCGTGCCCTTGCTTACCTTTCTTGGGTCATGCCTTGCCTTGCTTGGGCCATGTCGTGCCCTTGCTTGCCTTTCTTGGGTCATGCCTTGCCTTGCTTGGGCCATGTCGTGCCCTTGCTTCCCTTTCTTGGGTCATGCTTACCTTGCTTGGGCCATGTCGTGCCCTTGCTTACCTTTCTTGGGTCATGCCTTTCCTTGCTTGGGCCATGTCGTGCCCTTGCTTGCCTTTCTTGGGTCATGCCTTGCCTTGCTTGGGCCAAGTCGTGCCCTTGCTTGCCTTTCTTGGGTCATGCTTACCTTGCTTGGGCCATGTCGTGCCCTTGCTTACCTTTCTTGGGTCATGCCTTGCCTTGCTTGGGCCATGTCGTGCCCTTGTTTACCTTTCTTGGGTCATGCCTTGCCTTGCTTGGGCCATGTCGTGCCCTTGCTTGGCTTTCTTGGGTCATGCCTTGCCTTGCTTGGGTCATGTCGTGCCCTTGCTTGCCTTTCTTGGGTCATGCCTTGCCTTGCTTAGGCCATGTCGTGCCCTTGCTTGCCTTTCTTTGGTCATGCCTTGCCTTGCTTGGGCCATGTCGTGCCCTTGCTTACCTTTCTTGGGTCATGCCTTGCCTTGCTTGGGCCATGTCGTGCCCTTGCTTACCTTTCTTGGGTCATGCCTTGCCTTGCTTGGGCCATGTCGTGCCCTTGCTTGGCTTTCTTGGGTCATGCCTTGCCTTGCTTGGGTCATGTCGTGCCCTTGCTTGCCTTTCTTGGGTCATGCCTTGCCTTGCTTAGGCCATGTCGTGCCCTTGCTTGCCTTTCTTTGGTCATGCCTTGCCTTGCTTGGGCCATGTCGTGCCCTTGCTTACCTTTCTTGGGTCATGCCTTGCCTTGCTTGGGCCATGTCGTGCCCTTGCTTACCTTTCTTGCCTTGCTTGGGCCATGTCGTGCCCTTGCTTGCCTTTCTTGGGTCATGCCTTGCCTTGCTTGGGCCATGTCGTGCCCTTGCTTACCTTTCTTGGGTCATGCTTACCTTGCTTGGGCCATGTCGTGCCCTTGCTTACCTTTCTTGGGTCATGCCTTGCCTTGCTTGGGCCATGTCGTGCCCTTGCTTACCTATCTTGGGTCATGCCTTGCCTTGCTTGGGCCATGCCGTGCCCTTGCTTACCTTTCTTGGTCATGCCTTGCCTTGCTTGGGCCATGTCGTGCCCTTGCTTACCTTTCTTGGGTCATGCCTTGCCTTGCTTGGGCCATGTCGTGCCCTTGCTTACCTTTCTTGGGTCATGCCTTGCCTTGCTTGGGCCATGTCGTGCCCTTGCTTGCCTTTCTTGGGTCATGCCCTTCCTTGCTTGGGCCATGTCGTGCCCTTGCTTACCTTTCTTGGGTCATGCTTACCTTGCTTGGGCCATGTCGTGCCCTTGCTTACCTTTCTTGCGTCATGCTTACCTTGCTTGGGCCATGTCGTGCCCTTGCTTACCTTTCTTGGGTCATGCCTTGCCTTGCTTGGGCCATGTCGTGCCCTTGCTTACCTTTCTTGGGTCATGCTTACCTTGTTTGGGCCATGTCGTGCCCTTGCTTACCTTTCTTGGTCATGCCTTGCCTTGCTTGGCCATGTCGTGCCCTTGCTTACCTATCTTGGGTCATGCCTTGCCTTGCTTGGGCCATGTCGTGCCCTTGCTTACCTTTCTTGGGTCATGCCTTGCCTTGCTTGAGCCATGTCGTGCCCTTGCTTGCCTTTCTTGGGTCATGCCTTGCCTTGCTTGGGCCAAGTCGTGCCCTTGCTTGCCTTTCTTGGGTCATGCTTACCTTGCTTGGGCCATGTCGTGCCCTTGCTTACCTTTCTTGGGTCATGCCTTGCCTTGCTTGGGCCATGTCGTGCCCTTGCTTACCTTTCTTGGGTCATGCTTACCTTGCTTGGGCCATGTCGTGCCCTTGCTTACCTTTCTTGGGTCATGCCTTGCCTTGCTTGGGCCATGTCGTGCCCTTGCTTACCTTTCTTGGGTCATGCTTCCCTTGCTTGGGCCATGTCGTGCCCTTGCTTACCTTTCTTGGGTCATGCCTTGCCTTGCTTGGGCCATGTCGTGCCCTTGCTTACCTTTCTTGGGTCATGTCTTTCCTTGCTTGGGCCATGTCGTGCCCTTGCTTACCTTTCTTGGGTCATGCCTTGCCTTGCTTGGGCCATGTCGTGCCCTTGCTTACCTTTCTTGGGTCATGCCTTGCCTTGCTTGGGCCATGTCGTGCCCTTGCTTGCCTTTCTTGGGTCATGCCTTGCCTTGCTTGGGCCATGTCGTGCCCTTGCTTACCTTTCTTGGGTCATGCTTACCTTGCTTGGGCCATGTCGTGCCCTTGCTTACCTTTCTTGGGTCATGCCTTGCCTTGCTTGGGCCATGTCGTGCCCTTGCTTGCCTTCCTTGGGTCATGCCTTGCCTTGCTTGGGCCATGTCGTGCCCTTGCTTGCCTTTCTTGGGTCATGCCCTTCCTTGCTTGGGCCATGTCGTGCCCTTGCTTACCTTTCTTGGGTCATGCTTACCTTGTTTGGGCCATGTCGTGCCCTTGCTTACCTTTCTTGGTCATGCCTTGCCTTGCTTGGGCCATGTCGTGCCCTTGCTTACCTTTCTTGGGTCATGCTTGCCTTGCTTGGGCCATGTCGTGCCCTTGCTTACCTTTCTTGGGCCATGCTTACCTTGCTTGGGCCATGTCGTACCCTTGCTTACCTTTCTTGGGTCATGCCTTGCCTTGCTTGGGCCAAGTCGTGCCCTTGCTTACCTTTCTTGGGTCATGCCTTGCCTTGCTTGGGACATGTCGTGCCCTTGCTTACCTTTCTTGGGTCATGCCTTGCCTTGCTTGGGCCATGTCGTGCCCTTGCTTACCTTTCTTGGGCCATGTCGTGCCCTTGCTTACCTTTCTTGGGTCATGCCTTGCCTTGTTTGGGCCAAGTCGTGCCCTTGCTTGCCTTTCTTGGGTCATGCCTTGCCTTGCTTGGGCCATGTCGTGCCCTTGCTTACCTTTCTTGGGTCATGCCTTGCCTTGCTTGGGCGATGTCGTGCCCTTGCTTACCTTTCTTGGTTCATGCTTCCCTTGCTTGGGCCATGTCGTGCCCTTGCTTACCTTTCTTGGGTCATGCCTTGCCTTGCTTGGGCCAAGTCGTGCCCTTGCTTGCCTTTCTTGGGTCATGCTTACCTTGCTTGGGCCATGTCGTGCCCTTGCTTACCTTTCTTGGGTCATGCCTTGCCTTGCTTGGGCCATGTCGTGCCCTTGCTTACCTTTCTTGGGTCATGCCATGCCTTGCTTGGGCCATGTCGTGCCCTTGCTTGGCTTTCTTGGGTCATGCCTTGCCTTGCTTGGGTCATGTCGTGCCCTTGCTTGCCTTTCTTGGGTCATGCCTTGCCTTGCTTAGGCCATGTCGTGCCCTTGCTTGCCTTTCTTTGGTCATGCCTTGCCTTGCTTGGGCCATGTCGTGCCCTTGCTTGCCTTTCTTGGGCCATGTCGTGCCCTTGCTTGCCTTTCTTGGGTCATGCTTTGCCTTGCTTGGGCCATGTCGTGCTCTTGCTTGCCTTTCTTGGGTCATGTCTTGCCTTGCTTGGGTCATGTCGTGCCCTTGCTTGCCTTTCTTGGGTCATGGATTGCCTTGCTTGGGCCATGTCGTGCCCTTGCTTGCCTTTCTTGGGTCATGCATTGCTTTGCTTGGGCCATGTCGTGCCCTTGCTTGCCTTTCTTCGGTCATACCTTGCCATGCTTGGGCCATGTCGTGCCCTTGCTTAGAGCCAACAAATTTTTTTTCAAAAAAAAAATTTTTTAATATTTTTTTTGAATTTTTTTTTGAATTTTTTTGAATTTTTTTTTTTTTCAAAAAAATAATTTTCCGCGTCAAATCGGTTCTCGGACAAAAAATTATGCGTCAAATCCGTCGAATGATCCAAAATTTTCAATCCGTCTAATGTCATGGGCATGTGTGGTGTCGTAGGGGGGCCGACCATGCCCAACGGTGCCCAACGGTGCCCACAAGAGAGTTTTAAGCCAACCTTGACCATCTATCCTTCCACTCTCACCCTCCCCCTATAGAGGTTTATTTTGAATTAGCTAAATTTTCCTAGTGAACACCCAAGTGACAGTAACATAATAATGGCTCAAAACTTGAGTTTTTGTCATAAAAATGCCCCGTTTTTTTTGTTGGAAAACCTTAAATGGGCATTAAGCTTAATTTTCATGATTTTTTTTTTCAAAAAAATTATTTTTGTTTTCCGAAAATAGGGAAAATAGGGGTAAAAACGGGAAAAATAAGGGAAAAATTCAAAAAAATCTCAAAAGAATCCCAAAAATTCCCAAAAAATTCAAAAAAATCCCAAAAATTATTGGTGTTGAATTTTTTTTTTTTGGACCTAGGGGGTGCCCGTGTGGTCCCGGGTTGCTATTTTAGGGGTAAAAACGGGGAAAATCCCAAAAAATTCAAAAAAATCCCAAAAAATCCGAAAAAATAGGAAAAGACATATAAATATATATAGAAAATATTGGTGTTGAAATTTTTTATTTTGGGACCTCGGGGGGTGCCCGTGTGGTCCCGGGTTGCTATTTTTGGAAAGTTTTCGGGAAAATTCATTCATAGTGGTCATTATTGTGCATGTGGTCCGATCGTTTTTCCTTGGGCCATGCCTTGGGTCCGATTGTTGTGCCTTGGTCCATGCCTTTCCCTTGCGTGCTTATGGATGCCATGCCCTTGGTCCATGTCAATGCGATCGTTAGGAATGCAACACAGAAAACCATCACTCGCCCAAGGCCTGTATAGCACTTGGAGCAAACACTGAAGAGGTTTATCGGCGTGCGGTTCACGGAGCCCGCCAGCTAAAAAAACCAAACACCACTCACACGCGTAGCGTACCGCTTGGCCAAGAAACAACGAGCTTGCATCCCACGACCACAAAGTGGCCGCAAGGATGGGCTAGATGTCCCCCGACTAGCACCGTTTGACGTGAAAGAAACAAACAAATCGAGGCGGGACAACACTGGCTAAGGTTAGCTAACACAACGTCAACTAGAATTGGACTGCACCCACATGCCGCTTGATATCGCCCGCATCCGGGAACGGTCCGCATCGAGTTTCGGAAACATTAGCACACTAAAGCCAAAAGGGACAAGAGGTTTGTTCAAAGATCGATGACGAGATTTAGTCCGCTCTCTAGTGTGCTGCTTGGTCCTCTGCCCGCACACAAGAACAGTCCGAATCCGGTCATCGAGGCCCAAGCTCCCCTCGACTATAGTACCCGTTCCAGGTTTGCTCGAAGGAACGACGACGAGATTTAGTATGCTCTTGTGTGCTTCTTGGTCCGTTGCCCGCACACTAGAACACACCGCATCCAATCATGGATTCACAAGTTCCCCTACAATACCTACGAGGTTTGTTCGAAAGACGACGTCAACTAGATTTTAGTCCGCGCTCGTGGGCTGCTCGGTCCGCTGCCCGCAAGAACAGACCGCATCCGGTCGACAAGTCCCAAACTCCCCTCCGCTAACCCATCCGAGAGACGACCGCGGGACCATTGCGGCATACGAAAAAATGAGGTCAAGTCGGGACGTTAGCCGTATTGCGGGCCAAATCCACCACCGTCATCCCCCGACTTTACGGAGCCGAAAAATTCCCTCAATGCATCGTTGGATTTTTTTTTCTGAACAACGAAAACTCAAGGTCAAGTCGGTACTATGGCCGTGTTGCAGGCCAATTCCACAACCGTCATCCCCCGAAATACTCCGTCAATCGAACCGTAACACCTTTCTTTGCTTACCTTGCTTGGGATATGCCTTGCCATGCCTTCCTCTTGCCTTTCTTTGCCACGACTTTCCCTTGCTTACCTTGCTTGGGCCATGCCTTGCCACGACTTGCCCTTACATGCCTTTCTTTGCCACGACTTGCCCTTGCTTGCCTTGCTTGGGCATGGCGTGCCCTTACTTACCTTTCTTGGGTCATGCTTACCTTGTTTGGGCCATGTCGTGCCCTTGCTTACCTTTCTTGGGTCATGCCTTGCCTTGCTTGGGCCATGTCGTGCCTTGCTTACCTTTCTTGGGTCATGCTTACCTTGCTTGGGCCATGTCGTGCCCTTGCTTACCTTTCTTGGGACATGCCTTGCCTTGCTTGGGCCATGTCGTGCCCTTGCTTACCTTTCTTGGGTCATGCTTACCTTGCTTGGGCCACGTCGTGCCCTTGCTTACCTTTCTTGGGTCATGCCTTGCCTTGCTTGGGCCATGTCGTGCCCTTGCTTACCTTTCTTGGGTCATGCCTTGCCTTGCTTGGGCGATGTCGTGCCCTTGCTTACCTTTCTTGGGTCATGCTTACCTTGCTTGGGCCATGTCGTGCCCTTGCTTACCTTTCTTGGGTCATGCCTTGCCTTGCTTGGGCCATGTCGTGCCCTTGCTTGCCTTTCTTGGGTCATGCCTTGCCTTGCTTGGGCCATGTCGTGCCCTTGCTTACCTTTCTTGGGTCATGCTTACCTTGCTTGGGCCATGTCGTGCCCTTGCTTACCTTTCTTGGGTCATGCCTTGCCTTGCTTGGGCCATGTCGTGCCCTTGCTTACCTTTCTTGGGTCATGCTTCCCTTGCTTGGGCCATGTCGTGCCCTTGCTTACCTTTCTTGGGTCATGCCTTGCCTTGCTTGGGCCATGTCGTGCCCTTGCTTGCCTTTCTTGGGTCATGCCTTGCCTTGCTTGGGCCATGTCGTGCCCTTGCTTACCTTTCTTGGGTCATGCTTCCCTTGCTTGGGCCATGTCGTGCCCTTGCTTACCTTTCTTGGGTCATGCTTGCCTTGCTTGGGCCATGTCGTGCCCTTGCTTACCTTTCTTGGGTCATGCTTACCTTGCTTGGGCCATGTCGTGCCCTTGCTTGCCTTTCTTGGGTCATGCCTTGCCTTGCTTGGGCCATGTCGTGCCCTTGCTTACCTTTCTTGGGTCATGCGTTGCCTTGCTTGGGCCATGTCGTGCCCTTGCTTACCTTTCTTGGGTCATGCCTTGCCTTGCTTGGGCCAAGTCGTGCCCTTGCTTGCCTTTTTTGGGTCATGCTTACCTTGCTTGGGCCATGTCGTGCCCTTGCTTACCTTTCTTGGGTCATGCCTTGCCTTGCTTGGGCCATGTCGTCCCCTTGCTTACCTTTCTTGGGTCATGCTTGCCTTGCTTGGGCCATGTCGTGCCCTTGCTTACCTTTCTTGGGTCATGCCTTGCCTTGCTTGGGCCATGTCGTGCCCTTGCTTGCCTTTCTTGGGTCATGCCTTGCCTTGCTTGGGCCATGTCGTGCCCTTGCTTACCTTTCTTGGGTCATGCTTCCCTTGCTTGGGCCATGTCGTGCCCTTGCTTACCTTTCTTGGGTCATGCCTTGCCTTGCTTGGGCCATGTCGTGCCCTTGCTTGCCTTTCTTGGGTCATGCCTTGCCTTGTTTGGGCCATGTCGTGCCCTTGCTTACCTTTCTTGGGTCTTGCTTACCTTGTTTGGGCCATGTCGTGCCCTTGCTTACCTTTCTTGGGTAATGCTTACCTTGTTTGGGCCATGTCGTGCCCTTGCTTACCTTTCTTGGGTCATGCCTTGCCTTGCTTGGGCCATGTCCTGCCCTTGCTTACCTTTCTTGGGTCTTGCTTACCTTGTATGGGGCATGTCGTGCCCTTGCTTACCTTTCTTGGGTCATGCCTTGCCTTGCTTGGGCCATGTCGTGCCCTTGCTTACCTTTCTTGGGTCATGCTTACCTTGCTTGGGCCATGTCGTGCCCTTGCTTACCTTTCTTGGGTCATGCTTACCTTGCTTGGGCCATGTCGTGCCCTTGCTTACCTTTCTTGGGTCATGCCTTGCCTTGCTTGGGCCATGTCGTGCCCTTGCTTACCTTTCTTGGGTCATGCTTACCCTTCTTGGGCCATGTCGTGCACTTGCTTACCTTTCTTGGGTCATGCCTTACCTTGCTTGGGTCATGCTTACCTTTCTTGGGTCATGCTTACCTTGTTTGGGCCATGTCGTGCCCTTGCTTACCTTTCTTGGTCATGCCTTACCTTGCTTGGGCCATGTCGTGCCCTTGCTTACCTTTCTTGGGTCATGCTTGCCTTGCTTGGGCCATGTCGTGCCCTTGCTTACCTTTCTTGGGCCATGCTTACCTTGCTTGGGCCATGTCGTACCCTTGCTTACCTTTCTTGGGTCATGCCTTGCCTTGCTTGGGCCATGTCGTGCCCTTGCCTACCTTTCTTGGGTCATGCCTTGCCTTGCTTGGGCCATGTCGTGCCCTTGCTTACCTTTCTTGGGTCATGCTTACCTTGCTTGGGCCATGTCGTGCCCTTGCTTACCTTTCTTGGGTCATGCTTACCTTGCTTGGGCCATGTCGTACCCTTGCTTACCTTTCTTGGGTCATGCCTTGCCTTGCTTGGGCCATGTCGTGCCCTTGCTTACCTTTCTTGGGTCATGCTTACCCTTCTTGGGCCATGTCGTGCCCTTGCTTACCTTTCTTGGGTCATGCCTTACCTTGCTTGGGTCATGCTTACCTTTCTTGGGTCATGCTTACCTTGTTTGGGCCATGTCGTGCCCTTGCTTACCTTTCTTGGTCATGCCTTACCTTGCTTGGGCCATTTCGTGCCCTTGCTTACCTTTCTTGGGTCATGCCTTGCCTTGCTTGGGCCATGTCGTGCCCTTGCTTACCTTTCTTGGGTCATGCTTGCCTTGCTTGGGCCATGTCGTGCCCTTGCTTACCTTTCTTGGGTCATGCCTTGCCTTGCTTGGGCCATGTCGTGCCCTTGCTTGCCTTTCTTGGGTCATGCCTTGCCTTGCTTGGGCCATGTCGTGCCCTTGCTTACCTTTCTTGGGTCATGCTTCCCTTGCTTGGGCCATGTCGTGCCCTTGCTTACCTTTCTTGGGTCATGCCTTGCCTTGCTTGGGCCATGTCGTGCCCTTGCTTGCCTTTCTTGGGTCATGCCTTGCCTTGTTTGGGCCATGTCGTGCCCTTGCTTACCTTTCTTGGGTCTTGCTTACCTTGTTTGGGCCATGTCGTGCCCTTGCTTACCTTTCTTGGGTAATGCTTACCTTGTTTGGGCCATGTCGTGCCCTTGCTTACCTTTCTTGGGTCATGCCTTGCCTTGCTTGGGCCATGTCCTGCCCTTGCTTACCTTTCTTGGGTCTTGCTTACCTTGTATGGGGCATGTCGTGCCCTTGCTTACCTTTCTTGGGTCATGCCTTGCCTTGCTTGGGCCATGTCGTGCCCTTGCTTACCTTTCTTGGGTCATGCTTACCTTGCTTGGGCCATGTCGTGCCCTTGCTTACCTTTCTTGGGTCATGCTTACCTTGCTTGGGCCATGTCGTGCCCTTGCTTACCTTTCTTGGGTCATGCCTTGCCTTGCTTGGGCCATGTCGTGCCCTTGCTTACCTTTCTTGGGTCATGCTTACCCTTCTTGGGCCATGTCGTGCCCTTGCTTACCTTTCTTGGGTCATGCCTTACCTTGCTTGGGTCATGCTTACCTTTCTTGGGTCATGCTTACCTTGTTTGGGCCATGTCGTGCCCTTGCTTACCTTTCTTGGTCATGCCTTACCTTGCTTGGGCCATGTCGTGCCCTTGCTTACCTTTCTTGGGTCATGCTTGCCTTGCTTGGGCCATGTCGTGCCCTTGCTTACCTTTCTTGGGCCATGCTTACCTTGCTTGGGCCATGTCGTACCCTTGCTTACCTTTCTTGGGTCATGCCTTGCCTTGCTTGGGCCATGTCGTGCCCTTGCCTACCTTTCTTGGGTCATGCCTTGCCTTGCTTGGGACATGTCGTGCCCTTGCTTACCTTTCTTGGGTCATGCCTTGCCTTGCTTGGGCCATGTCGTGCCCTTGCTTACCTTTCTTGGGCCATGTCGTGCCCTTGCTTACCTTTCTTGGGTCATGCCTTGCCTTGTTTGGGCCAAGTCGTGCCCTTGCTTGCCTTTCTTGGGTCATGCCTTGCCTTGCTTGGGCCATGTCGTGCCCTTGCTTACCTTTCTTGGGTCATGCCTTGCCTTGCTTGGGCCATGTCGTGCCCTTGCTTACCTTTCTTAGGTCATGCTTCCCTTGCTTGGGCCATGTTGTTCCCTTGCTTACCTTTCTTGGGTCATGCCTTGCCTTGCATGGCCCATGTCGTGCCCTTGCTTACCTTTCTTGGGTCATGACTTGCCTTGCTTGGGCCATGTCGTGCCCTTGCTTGCCTTTCTTGGGTCATGCTTACCTTGCTTGGGCCATGTCGTGCCCTTGCTTACCTTTCTTGGGTCATGCCTTGCCTTGCTTGGGCCATGTCGTGCCCTTGCTTACCTTTCTTGGGTCATGCCTTGCCTTGCTTGGGCCAAGTCGTGCCCTTGCTTGCCTTTCTTGGGTCATGCTTACCTTGCTTGGGCCATGTCGTGCCCTTGCTTACCTTTCTTGGGTCATGCCTTGCCTTGCTTGGGCCATGTCGTGCCCTTGCTTACCTTTCTTGGGTCATTCTTCCCTTGCTTGGGCCATGTCGTGCCCTTGCTTACCTTTCTTGGGTCATGCCTTGCCTTGCTTGGGCCATGTCGTGCCCTTGATTGCCTTTCTTGGGTCATGCCTTGCCTTGCTTGGGCCATGTCGTGCCCTTGCTTACCTTTCTTGGGTCATGCCTTGCCTTGCTTGGGCCATGTCGTGCCCTTGCTTACCTTTCTTGGGTCATGCTTCCCTTGCTTGGGCCATGTCGTGCCCTTGCTTACCTTTCTTGGGTCATGCCTTGCCTTGCTTGGGCCATGTCGTGCCCTTGCTTGCCTTTCTTGGGTCATGCCTTGCCTTGCTTGGGCCATGTCGTGCCCTTGCTTACCTTTCTTGGGTCATGCTTCCCTTGCTTGGGCCATGTCGTGCCCTTGCTTACCTTTCTTGGGTCATGCTTGCCTTGCTTGGGCCATGTCGTGCCCTTGCTTACCTTTCTTGGGTCATGCTTACCTTGCTTGTGAAGGAAATAATGCCCTTGGTCCAAGTATGCATTCTATGTTAAGTCTAATAAATGCGGTTCAGTATTAATTAACAAGTTAATAATTCAGTGAGATCAAGTGAGCTGAATGCCTAGCTAGAGGCCGCTTCAGTTCAAGTGGAATTAATGATATTAATCCACAGCTTACTCTTGACTGAACCCGTAGGGTCACACAAATAGTACGTAAACGGATCAAGTATTTAATGGCATTAAATACTCCATCTATGAATATTCGGAACCGACGAATCTTGGTTTCAGTGGGAGCTAAGATCGTCACAGGCAAGAAATGAATACTCCGGAAACGATGATATTACCGGAAACGGAAATATGGATCGTATCGGAAATATGAATATTATCCAAGTCGTAGATGTTGCCGGAAACGGAAACATGGTACGTATCGGAAAATATTATTGGAAATGGAAATATTACTAGAATCGGAAATATTGCCGGAAACGGAAATATTGTCAGAATCGGAAATATTGCCGGAATCGGAAAATAATTCCGGAAACGGAAATATTAAATATTTGTTCGAAACGGAAATTAATTCCGGAATCGGAAATATTAAATATTGTTCGTATCGGAAATAGATTCCGGAAATGGAAATTTAATCGGAAGCGTATCGTACGAATTAGCATCGGACGAGGCTTGCCGGACGAAGGCCCAGCACGAAGCCGGGGCCATCGCCCAGCAAGCATGCGCGCCACAAGCCCAGCCAAGGCAGCGCCCAGGCCTACCGCAAGGCAGGCCCAGCGCGCGCCAAGGGCCACGGCTGCGTGGGCCGTGCTGCGCGGGCTGCTGCTCGCACGCGCATGGGCAGCCCTTGTGGCTGCCGTGTGTGTGTGAGTTTGTGCTCATGCGTGATTCCTGAATCTACAAGAGTCAGTGTATGATTAAATTTCTATTCCTAATTGGATAAATTAATTAAATAGAATTCATGTAGGATTCTAATTCCAATTAATTCGCATCCTACTAGGATTACGATTCCTTTTCCATAACTCTATAAATAAAGGCCTAGGGGTCATAATTTATACATAAGTTTCAAAGTATTCAAAAGTGAGTTTTTTGAGAGAAAATTAAAACACATCTTGCTCATAAAGTGCCGAAATTTTCTAGTACCTTAAGGGCGATTCTAGTTGGTCAATCTTAAGGCGGATCCGGACGTGCTGTGGACTATCTACGGAGGGACGACACTTGGAGTCCTAAAAGACTTGTTCTTGTTCGGTTCGGGCGCAGCTAGGGAGGGCACGCAACAAAGAGTATGCATCTAAATTATGCTATATGATTATGTGTAAATAATATGTTGTCCTGGGTTAATGGTTGTTTCCGCATGATCTATGTAATGTCATATGTATCATAACCTAACAGTGGTATCACGAGCCCCTTATTATTTTCATAATCTAAATTGCATGAACATGGTTAAATATTACAAATTTGCAAGAATTAAAAGGGGTGATTAATTTTCGTAATTGTTAATTAATTGCAAATTGCGTTTATTTAATTATACGTACGCAGTTTTTCGGCAGTTTCTTCGTTACTCATCCGAATTGAGTGATTTTTGTGTCAATTCCGCATGTAAAAGGCATTCTAAAATTTTGACAAAAATACTATTTTTATGCCGAACCCAGAATTCTCAAATTCGAAGCCTAACTATGACTTTTCGAAGGTTTTAGTTTTTCGAATGCAAAATTTCGTAAATTTAAGATGTTAAATTAAATATTTGCGATTCCTGTTGATAAATCTTGAATTTTTGATTGACCTACTGCATATGTTTAACAAGTTTGAATGCCTAGTCTTGTTAATTATGCAATCTAATTTGTAATTATGATTAATTGTTGAAAATTAGAATAATTTAGAATTAATTTGATTTTCATAATTAATTGTAATTTAATTAGAAACCTATGATTAAAAACCACCATAAAAATTGTAAATTTACGATAAATTTTAAATTTTTATGACCTAGACTTGAATCCATATCAATCGGAAATCAATTGGATAATAAATTTTCGATTTTTCGCCCTAAAATTATGAAATTAATAATATTTATTAATTTGTCATTAATTTTAAATATAAATTTTAAATTTTTATGCGATTCGTTCAAATAACTTGCACGCACGAAGCAATGGACGCTTCGTGTTACCCTTAAGGGGTGTTGTATAATGCGGGCATGCGACGACGAGCAAGGGAGCTCGTCGCCCGTGCGGCACGAATGCAATGAGCAAGGGCGTAGTGCACGAGCACAAGGCAGCAGCCCTGCCTTGTGTCGTGTGCCACGAGCAATGAACGAATGGGCATGGGCGAAGGGCGAGCCAAGGCAGTCGCGTGTGGGCAGCAAGCGAGCTGCGCCACAACGCGCGCTGCCTCGCACAAGTGCGCGCAGCCTCGCGCGCAGCGAGCGCAAGCTCGCGTGCCACGAGCGCTGCGCCCAGCACTGCTCGCGCGCGCAGCGCGCGATGTCGCTCGCCCAGCGAGCGATGTCGCGCCCCAGCGAGCGATGGCTCGCGCGCGCAGCGCCCGATGTCGCTCGCCCAGCGAGCGATGTCGCGCCCCAGCCAGCGATGGCTCGCGCGCACAGCGAGCGAGCCAGCGCGCCCAGCGAGCGATCTCGCGCGCGCGCACTGCGAGCGATAGCTCGCGTGCGATGGGGCGCTGTGCGGAGGCTTGCGATAGGACAGCAGCAGCTATGCGACGAGCGCATGAGCTGCGCGCACATAGCCAGCAATGGCTGTGTGCGTGCGGCCCATGGGCGTGCAACGCATAGGGTGTTTGCGTTACGATTAGATCGTTTTGAATGTTTAATTTGAAAATTTCAGTTCACGTAATTTTAATTAATTTTAAAATTAATAATTTGAATTAATTTCTTGGATTTTAATTTTGAATATTATAATTATAATAAATGGAATTTATTCTAATTATTTTACTAAAATTAAAATCATGAATTAATTTAAATGCGACTGAAATTAAATTAAATTTTTGGATTCAATTATAAATTTATATGAGCTTTAAATTTTAATTAAATTTGTATGTTTCCGGTTAGACTAGAAATACAATTTTATGTTTAAAATTAGTAAAGCATATGAATTTATTGGTTTCAGTGGGAGCGCTTTTTAGTCATAAACTCTTGATTAGGTCTACAAATCCTTAAGGTTAAAACAACTCGATTAGAATTAATAAGGACTGAATAATTGGTAGATTATTGGTGCCCTTGATTAATTGCTGCAAATGTTTACGTGATGCATAATGTGTTTTACTAACCAGCTATGTGGGCCATTCATGATAATGAATGGGTGAATGGTATATATTGTATATGTACTGTTTTGCAGGTTATGAAGTGACTAGTATGGCCCAAATAGGATAGAAAATATGGTCTGCGTACCATTAATTTGAATGTAATTGGTCTAAAGCACCAAAGTTATTTTTCAATTCAAAATGGTCTGCGTACCATCAAATAGTTGTAATTAGTTATAGCTTATCCTATTAGAAGAAAATGGTGCCTCCCACGGAGATTTTCAAGACGGACTTTGAAGTCAAAGCTTCAAGATGAAGTCGGGCCATACTAGATCACAAATATCTTATGCATGTTTTAAGTTATTTATTGCTTTAAATATGTCTTAAAATGCATGAGATCAAAAGCTTGATTATGTTGCATGATTAAGGATTTTAGTTCACTTAAAATCTAACCAACATAGTAAGAGCCTTAAGTTCCAAACTTAAAAATTGAGTTAAAAGGTGCCATGCCAAAATATACACTTGCTTGGATATCCTTTACATCAATCTAGTAATAGTTTTTCGCTCAGCGAGGTGTTACTTATTGGTCCTAAAGGGGCAAGGTACACAAATAATTGTGAGTACATGTTAGTTTTGGTGAAACTCAACGATATAAGTAAGGAGTCCTTTTATGTCGTGGCAAATTCGATAGGTTTACCTAATAAGTTCTTAGACGTACCTATCAACCAAGAATAGTTTCTAGACTATTAGCAAAAGGCTTTTGCTTACCTAAGATGTTCTAGGATTAAGTCGACAAACTGTGCTTAGTTCTTCAATGATTTTAGGATCTTGGAATCATTTTATTCACACCTGCCGGAACACATAACTTGAATAAAATTCTTAATAAACATTGAATTATGCATGTATGCTAGAATTTAAGTTTATTAAGAGAAACTGTGAATGGTTATTTATTTGTTTATTCTTTTCAATTGTAGTTTTTAATATGGCAAACAACAATTCATTCAACATTCGATCAATTCTCGAAAAGGAGAAGTTGAACGGGAAAAACTTCCTTGACTGGCAAAGGAACTTGCAAATAGTTCTTATGCAGAAAGAAAAGGAGTATGTCCTAGATGAGGCGATGCCCGAAGCTCCTGGCGACGGGGTCACTCAGGCTGCCCTCAATCGTTGGATTGATGCCAACAAGGATGTGAAATGTCTAATGCTCGCCACCATGAGTGCGGATCTGAAGAAAACGTTCATCAACTCAGATGCTTTCACAATCATCAGTGAGTTGAAGAACATGTTCCAAGATCTGGCTCGAGTCGAAAGATTCGAGACTCATAGGCAAATTCTTGAGACCAAGCTTAAGAAAGGCGAGCCCGTAAGTCCACATGTTCTCAAAATGATTGGACTCATTGAGAATATGAGTCGGCTGGATCAGCAATTTTCCCAGGAAATGGCTATAGACACCATCCTCCATTCTCTTCATAGCGGGTATGATCAGTTCAAATTGAACTACAGTATGAATAGTCTGGACAAAACGCTCACTGAGCTTCACGGTATGCTGAAGACCGCTGAAAAGACGCTCAAAAGTGATAAGCAGGATGTGCTTATGGTGCGTGGGGGCAAGTTCAAGAAATCTGGAAAGAAGAGGAATGCTAAGAAAGGTGGCAACAAGGCCAGCCCAACTAAGCAAACTGGCGCCAAATCTGCAAAGAGGAAGGTCAGTCAACCCACTTCTGAATCCGAATGCTTCTACTGCAAGAAGAAGGGGCATTGGAAGAGAGATTGCTTGAAGCTAAAGGAAGATCAGAAGAACGGAACAGTCGTTCCATCTTCAGGTATTTTCGTTATAGACTGTATACTTGCTAATTCAACTTCTTGGGTATTAGATACAGGTTGTGGCTCACACTTATGTTCCAATCCACAGGGACTAAGAAGAAGTAGAAAGTTAAGCAAGGGAGAAGTTGACCTACGAGTGGGAAATGGAGCACGGATTGCTGCATTAGCCGTAGGAACTTACTATTTGTCGTTGCCCTCCGGGCTAGTTTTGGAACTGGAAGAATGTTTCCATGTTCCAAGTCTTACTAAAAACATCATTTCAGTTTCTTGCTTAGATGCTAAGGGATTTTCCTTTATAATAAATGACAATAGTTGTTCGTTTTATTTTAAAGAGATGTTTTATGGATCTGCTAGATTAGTCAATGGACTTTATTTATTAGATCACGACAAACAAGTATATAACATAAATACCAAAAAGGCCAAAAAGGATGATTCAGATCTCACCTATCTGTGGCATTGTCGATTAGGCCATATAAACTTGAAACGCTTAGAAAGACTTCAAAGAGAAGGAATTCTAGAACCATTTGACTTAGAGGATTATGGTAAATGCGAATCATGTTTACTTGGCAAAATAACAAAGCAACCTTTCTCTAAAGTTGGAGAAAGAGCAAATGAACTATTGGGTTTAATCCATACAGATGTATGTGGACCAATGAGTACAAATGCTAGAGGTGGTTTCAGCTACTTTATCACTTTCACTGATGACTTCAGTAGGTATGGTTATGTCTACCTAATGAAGCATAAGTCTGAATCCTTTGACAAATTCAAGGAATTTCAGAGTGAAGTAGAGAATCAATTAGGCAAGAAGATTAAGGCACTGCGGTCTGATAGAGGCGGTGAATATCTGAGCTATGAATTTGATGACCATCTGAAAGAATGTGGAATTCTATCAGAATTGACTCCTCCTGGAACACCACAATGGAACGGTGTGTCAGAACGGAGGAACAGAACCTTGCTAGACATGGTCAGGTCAATGATGGGTCAGGCCGAACTTCCATTAGAATTTTGGGGACATGCACTAAATACAGCTGCACTCACTATAAATAGAGCTCCGTCTAAAGCTGTCGAAAAGACTCCATACGAATTATGGTTTGGAAAACCTCCAAATGTGTCTTTTCTTAAGATTTGGGGATGTGAAGTATACGTCAAACGATTAATTTCAGACAAACTTCATCCAAAATCTGACAAATGTATCCTTGTGGGCTATCCAAAGGAAACAAAGGGGTATTACTTCTACAATACATCTGAGAACAAAGTGTTTGTTGCTCGAGATGGTGTCTTTTTGGAGAAGGATCACATTTCCAAAATGACAAGTGGGAGAAAAGTAGACCTCGAAGAAATTCGAGTCGAACAACAAACTCTAGAGAATGCTCAAGATGACATTCAGGATGAAACTCAGAAATCTTTAGAAGAATCTGGTGAGAATCATGGTCAATCTAGAAATGTTACCCCGCGTAGATCGCAAAGATATAGATCTCAACCGGAAAGGTACTTAGGTATTTTGACGAACGAGAGCTATGACGTTCTATTACTTGAAAGTGATGAACCTGCGACTTACAAGCAAGCTATGACGAGCCCTAGCTCCAAGCAATGGCAAGAAGCCATGCAATCTGAATTAGACTCCATGTCTGAAAACCAAGTATGGGATTTGGTCGATTTGCCAGATGGCTACCAAGCCATTGGAAGCAAATGGGTTTTCAAACTGAAAAAGGACAAGGATGGGAAACTTGAAGTTTTCAAAGCTAGATTGGTTGCAAAAGGTTACAGGCAAGTCCACGGTGTGGATTACGATGAAACCTTTTCACCAGTTGCAATGCTAAAGTCTATTCGAATAATGTTAGCAATCGCTGCATATTACGATTACGAAATATGGCAGATGGATGTCAAAACTGCTTTCTTAAACGGCGTTTTAACAGAAACTGTGTTTATGACACAGCCTGAAGGTTTTGAGGATCCAAAGAATGCTAAAAAGGTATGCAAGCTAAAGAAGTCAATCTACGGATTGAAGCAGGCATCCAGGAGCTGGAATATACGTTTTGATGAAGCAGTCAGTGACTTTGGTTTCATCAAGAACGCGGACGAATCTTGTGTATACAAGAAGGTCAGTGGGAGCAAAATTGCTTTCCTAGTATTATATGTCGACGACATATTGCTTATCGGAAATGACATTCCTATGTTGAACTCTGTCAAGATTTGGCTTGGGAAATGTTTTTCGATGAAGGATCTAGGAGAAGCACAGTACATATTGGGCATCAAGATTTACAGAGATAGATCTAAAAAGATGATTGGACTTAGTCAAAGCACTTATATCAATAAGGTGCTTGATAGGTTCAAGATGGCGGACTCCAAGCGAGGCTACCTACCCATGTCTCATGGAATGACTCTAAGCAAGACTCAGTGCCCAAAAACACTTGATGAGCGTAGACGAATGAATGGGATTCCATATGCATCATTGATTGGTTCAATAATGTATGCTATGATATGTACACGCCCGGATGTTGCGTACGCACTCAGTGCTACGAGCAGATACCAGTCAGACCCAGGAGAGGCGCATTGGACTGCTGCCAAGAACATTCTGAAGTACCTGAAAAGGCACAAAGATGACTTCCTGGTCTATGGTGGAGATGATGAATTAATTGTTAAAGGCTATACGGACGCAAGTTTCCAAACCGACAAAGATGATTTCAGGTCACAGTCTGGGTTTGTCTTCTGCCTCAACGGAGGAGCAGTAAGCTGGAAAAGTGCTAAGCAAAGCACCATTGCGGATTCTACAACTGAAGCGGAGTACATTGCTGCACATGAAGCAGCAAAGGAAGCTATATGGCTAAGGAAGTTCATAGGAGAACTTGGTGTAGTCCCCTCTATTAAAGGACCAATAGCCCTGTATTGTGATAATAACGGAGCTATTGCACAGGCAAAAGAGCCTAGACACCACCAGAGAGTCAAGCATGTACTTCGTAGATTTCACCTTCTACGAGAGTTCGTTGAAAGAAAGAAGTCGAGATAAGCAAAATTGGAACTGATGACAACATATCAGATCCATTAACTAAACCTCTGCCGCAAGCGAAGCACAACTCGCACACTGCAGCTATGGGAATCAAGCATATTGGAGAATGGCTTTGATGTCTCTGTTTAATGTTTTAAAGTTTTAGAGTTTAAATCTTTGTAAAACATTATTGGTTAATCATTCACAATAAATGAAAGAAATTCATTTTTCCATTTAATTTGTGGTTTATTAAATGATGAGTCCCTTCAATTTGACGATATATTCAAGATAGACTGTCAGGACCAGTCCTGTGACTAAGAAATGTCTATCAAGTGAACTTGAATGTCAAAGGTTGAAAATGGTCCCTAATCGGAGTTTTCTATAAAAGTGGACGCATAGAAAACGTTAGACGATTAGAGTGCAAGATGACTAGTAGTTCTGTTTCTTGAACTATGTGGACATGGCAATGTCATAATCATTTGCATAGATACTTACTTTGGGAAGACTAGTATCGGACAAGACCTATGAAACTTTACTGTAAGAGATGAAAGTCTGTCATAAGTAAATTTCATTAAATTATTAGACACTAAATCCTCAATACCTGAGTGATTTGAGATTACTTGTTTGAGAACTGGTTGCTTTGACGTTGACCAACCGTCGCACCGTAAAAGGAGGCTATAAAGGCAACGCTCAGGTAATCACCTATCAAACGAAGTCTAATCTCAAGATCGCAAGATTGGGATTGTCCTCCCATAAATCGGGATGAGATGCTTAAAAGTTGTACAAGGCCACTCGGAGAGCTAGAAACTGTGAAATGCATGGCCGTGCTCGGATGAATCATAGGCTATGATTATCTGTTTATTTGATCAGTTGAACTCTGAAACCGAGGAACACCTCTGGACATAATAAGGATGACAACTCTTACCTTATGTTCAAGAGCAAGCATCGAGCGACAAAGGAATTAGGAAATGCACACTTGTCCCTAAGGACAAGTGGGAGACTGAAGGAAATAATGCCCTTGGTCCAAGTATGCATTCTATGTTAAGTCTAATAAATGCGGTTCAGTATTAATTAACAAGTTAATAATTCAGTGAGATCAAGTGAGCTGAATGCCTAGCTAGAGGCCGCTTCAGTTCAAGTGGAATTAATGATATTAATCCACAGCTTACTCTTGACTGAACCCGTAGGGTCACACAAATAGTACGTAAACGGATCAAGTATTTAATGGCATTAAATACTCCATCTATGAATATTCGGAACCGACGAATCTTGGTTTCAGTGGGAGCTAAGATCGTCACAGGCAAGAAATGAATACTCCGGAAACGATGATATTACCGGAAACGGAAATATGGATCGTATCGGAAATATGAATATTATCCAAGTCGTAGATGTTGCTGGAAACGGAAACATGGTACGTATCGGAAAATATTATTGGAAATGGAAATATTACCAGAATCGGAAATATTGCCGGAAACGGAAATATTGTCAGAATCGGAAATATTGCCGGAATCGGAAAATAATTCCGGAAACGGAAATATTAAATATTTGTTCGAAACGGAAATTAATTCCGGAATCGGAAATATTAAATATTGTTCGTATCGGAAATAGATTCCGGAAATGGAAATTTAATCGGAAGCGTATCGTACGAATTAGCATCGGACGAGGCTTGCCGGACGAAGGCCCAGCACGAAGCCGGGGCCATCGCCCAGCAAGCATGCGCGCCACAAGCCCAGCCAAGGCAGCGCCCAGGCCTACCGCAAGGCAGGCCCAGCGCGCGCCAAGGGCCACGGCTGCGTGGGCCGTGCTGCGCGGGCTGCTGCTCGCACGCGCATGGGCAGCCCTTGTGGCTGCCGTGTGTGTGTGAGTTTGTGCTCATGCGTGATTCCTGAATCTACAAGAGTCAGTGTATGATTAAATTTCTATTCCTAATTGGATAAATTAATTAAATAGAATTCATGTAGGATTCTAATTCCAATTAATTCGCATCCTACTAGGATTACGATTCCTTTTCCATAACTCTATAAATAAAGGCCTAGGGGTCATAATTTATACACAAGTTTCAAAGTATTCAAAAGTGAGTTTTTGAGAGAAAATTAAACACATCTTGCTCATAAAGTGCCGAATTTTCTAGTACCTTAAGGGCGATTCTAGTTGGTCAATCTTAAGGCGGATCCGGACGTGCTGTGGACTATCTACGGAGGGACGACACTTGGAGTCCTAAAAGACTTGTTCTTGTTCGGTTCGGGCGCAGCTAGGGAGGGCACGCAACAAAGAGTATGCATCTAAATTATGCTATATGATTATGTGTAAATAATATGTTTCCTGGGTTAATGGTTTTTCCGCATGATCTATGTATGTCATATGTATCATAACCTCACCTTGGGCATGTCGTGCCCTTGCTTGCTTGTCTTGGTCATGCCTTGCCTTGCTTGGGCCCATGGTTGTGCCCTTGCTTAACTTTCTTGGGTCTGCGTTGCCTTGCTTGGGCCATGTCGTGCCCTTGCTTACCTTTCTTGGTCATGCCTT